>NW_010175465.1:6648-10171 GCF_000695765.1 Mesitornis unicolor
AGTTAGCATATCCTCTTTCTCATTTTATTGAAAACCACTCTCAAAGAAGAAAGGTTTTGTCTTTTCTGCTTTACAGAATGAGGCAAGTGAATCATATACTCACTTCTTGTGTGTGAGGTCCAGCCCACTGTTGACTATTCCCTCCACCTTGACATTTTTCTGTCCACAAATATTTCCGTAACTGTCATATCCTGAGAGCAGTCTTGCAGCTGCTCCTGTAGCTATTGAAAAGCCACAGATAAAACCCTGGAGGAGAAAGAAAACCCCCCAGTTTAGTAGTACTCTATTTGACAGTAAGGAAAAGTCAGTTCAATTCATTTGTTTCTAAGCAAAAGTTCTTTAAAAATTCTTTCTGACTGAAAAAGGAAAGACAAAGACCATTCAAGGAGAACTGTTGTGTAATTACAAAATTGAATGCAAGCCAGAAGAGGATTCAGGTATCTAACACTCCACATTATCCATGCATAGTTAAAAATCTTGTAGGTGTTTTTTGAGAGTCATGTTGTCAGCAAGTGGTGCATGAGGCAGAAGGGAGGCCAAGGGCAGGCAGTGAAGGAGAGCTACAAACAGAGCTGGAGTTGTCAATGGTTAAGTATGCATCTCAGAGGATTCTTGACAGACCAGATTTTCTTGCTTTAATTATTTTTTTCCTTCAAATTATCTGCTTTCAAAGATGATCTGGAATGAAGAAGCCTATCTGACATAATTCTTCTGACCTTTCTTTCTTTTAAAGAGATCCTATAAAGCAAATGACCAAGTCCAGGCTGCTACAGTTCCAGATGCTGGCTTCAAATGCAGGAAGGAAAGACACAAAGCAAGACAATGCAAAGTTCCACAGAGTAATGTGCAAAAATATCCAATGTCAGGCAGTTCTTGCTGTGAACATTCAGAGATATTTTGCCAGAAAAATAAGATCAAGGTGGTTCTTATATGTACAGGAGACTGATCCAAAAGAATCATTAGCTCTCTAGCAACACTACTGACAGGGAGAAGTGGACCATCAGCTTGCTCCACTACCATCAATAAACTGTTTTCACAGATGAGGCAAGCTAAGATTTCAGAAGGGAAACAGTAAACAGCTAAGACAAATGTGTGGAGCAACAGATGGCAGTGACAGCATTGGACAAGATGATGACAACAGGTAATGAAGTGAGCATGGTACACCTAAAATGTGAGTGGTTTAAAGGGTCTGAAGATATAGGAGAGTGACCTTCTCTGACGGACAGACTATCACTACTGAGAAATTTCAGACAGCCAGCTAGTCATCATCTTTCTCTTGCCAATAGACTAATGCACTAATAGCTGTAATACTCACAGTAAAAAGAAGTGCAAAGTCAGCAAAAGTCTATCACAAATAATAATTAAAGCTGATTTCCAGCACTCACTTTCAATTTCTTGAATCCCCTATTATTCTGTAAAGGACATAACAGCAAGCATTTTACATACAATAGTACTCAGGTTCTTCAACGATTATTTACTTACACACAGCATAAGGGGAAAAAATGCAATTCCTCCCTCATCTAATTTACAACAGTGCAGGGATGTCCTCCTGACACATTGTGGTACCTGACCCTTTAAGTGAACTCCCCTAGAACAGAAACTAACAGGGTATGTGACCCAATAGGAAAATTGCTCTGTGTATCATATTGCTTAGACAGGAAAATCTGGAACACTCACCCACAGCAGACTAAATTATAACTGGGGGAACAGATTGGTACAGACTGAATGACCAGGGAACATCAGCTAGGGCAGCAAAAAAAACAACCACATGAGAATGGCTTGCTTCAGGAAGTACTGTGCTGTTTACAATTTTAATATATTCACATTACAGTGAGAATGTAATTCGTATGATTTAAACAAAAGATTATGAACTTTCGATTTGAAGCATAGCAAATGACAAACACTTTGGGGAAAGAAAAAGAAATTTTTTGATGGTTTAACTCCAAAGGCAAGAGACCAAAGGACAGTAGAAAAGAAAGCTGACAGCACAGAAACCCCAAACTCCTAAGGGCTACTGCTTGCAAAACAGTAATACAAGACAGTGACAGACATTCTCTGTTTAGGAAGAATAGCATAAGTAGGTCCATGAAACAAAACAAGGTGAAAAGAAGTATATTTCTAGTTTTCACTAATCTGCAGCTCTTGGAGAGTTGTTTATTTAATATAAACTGTACACTATTGTGAGGGTGTCTTGAGAAATGTGAGGGTTTCATCACACAGGACAAAGCTGCGGTAACTTGGAAAGAAAGGCCTTATGATCAGTAATATGGTTGTTAATAGAAGGAGCTTCTACTAAGCATCCAAGAAAAACAACAAACAAAACAACAGTTAACTGTCTGATATTGAGGATCTTTGTTTCTCAACAAAAAGTTCACTGTTATTCAAAGAACCATTTACCAGACTTAAAGCTATTATTTCTGGGACATCCACAGTCCCATAAGGAATACGAGTCGTGTGATATCGCATCATACTGAAAATCACTCACAAATGAAACGGGAGTTTAAGAGGAAGAGGAGCTGCAGCAAGAAGTGACACAAACAATAAATAATGTATCCCTACCAAAGGCCTTTGATATGTACATACTTCCCATTTCTGTTCTGCAGCTGATAGTTCCCATGCCAGATACTAAGTAACGGTTAGTTTACCCAGTGACTAAGTTACTGAAGGGTTTAAAAAGTTTTTTCTAAAGAACACAGACTCTTAAACTATGTAACGTTCACAGAATCCTTTGAGCTGTACTCACCATTCCTACGCAGAAGAGTATGAATAAGAGCAGCCATGGTACATCTGTGCAGCTGTGGTCCTCCAGAGGCTTCCACTCTCGCTTGGAGCTCTTGTGTGAAAAGAGAAAGACGAGGTTAACAACACTTTTTAAATTCTCCTCTGCTCATAGAAGAAAAAGGCAGAAGATGGTTCTCCAGGACATTAACATATAGCAGGAGTTCTCTTTAAACTCCAATATAGCTGAAGCAGCTTTATCAAAAAACTTAATGAGTAAAGCTCATGAAAGACACTTCAAAGAAGTGCCCTCACTGGAAGCTAAATGGGCAAATAATAATTTATCCAGAAAATGAGAAATTTACCCAGGAATTTAGAGGTATTTATAAAAAAAAAAAAAGCAGGTTATTTTAATGTTGTGTTTTGTTTTGTTTTTTATTAACAGACAAGAGATACTAATGGCATGGAATCAATGTCTGCTATTGCAGTCTTCCACGACTTTATGACAAGGTGATCTGCTTGATGGACAAGGGGAAGGCTGTGTACATTGTCCACCTGGACTTTAGTAAGGCCTTTGACACCGTCTCCCACAGCATCCTTCTGGAGAAGCTGGCTGGGCATGGCTTGGATGGGCATACACTTTGCTGAGTCAAAAACTGGCTGGATGACCGAGCACAGACAGTTGTGGTGAATGGAGCTAAATCCAGTTGGCGACCAGTCACAAGTGGTGTTCCCCAGGGCTCAGTTTTGGGGCCAGTCCCGTTTTACATCTTAATCAATGATCTGGAAGAGGGGACTGAGTGCT
>NW_010175466.1:0-21540 GCF_000695765.1 Mesitornis unicolor
GTGGGGGGCTCCCTCCTCAGGGGTTCCCTGCGTGAAACCCCCGGGAATGTGCTTTTTTCCGCCCTGCAGGGGCATGTGAGGCTTCAAATGGTGGAGGCTGCAGAAGCAGAGCTGCTGTTATGCGATTTTAATTTTTTTTTAACTCAAGGTCTGTTCATTAAGTGCACATTATTAAGTGTAGACGAAATATTTCGATACAAAATTCAAAGCAGAGAACCTTGAGTCTTGAAAGTGGTTTCAGCTCTACCATTATTATCTTGTGGATCTTGAAAACTTTGTTATGTTGGATGAGGAAACCAAATCAAAGACACTTTGAATGCTGAAAATGCAGAAAATAAAAACTTGGATTCTCTTCTGGTCTAAATTAGCTGAATTTTATGCAACGTATTTTACCAAATGGGTACATCCCACCTAGTGTCTACACTGCCTTGCGAACATAAGGTGTCCGGTATTAACGCAGCTACTTCTGCGCGTGTGTTGTGCTTGTGGGTGGCTGGCAAAGCTTGCATCTGAGTCGTGACTTCTGGTGACTGCACGGTTGCTTTAATCGCACTCGTTGCAGAAGCAGTCGCTCTGTCAGGGTTGTAAATACAGGCCAGGCATCTGTTTTACAGGGCTGTGATTAAGCTGCAAAACTGTCCTTTGCCCTCATGAAATAACTTCCCCTCGTGTTGTCGGTGCTGCTGTTGATGCTTCCACAAGAAAAATAGGTGATCTGTTTACCGGAATAGTAATTAGTCAAATAAAAGAAGGACATACACCTTACTGCTTGTTAGCCTTTCATTTGTCAGACAACAAAAGTTCTGTCAAGTGCAATAAGGAGGAAGAAATGCAGAATTAACTTTCAAAAAGTCTGAGTTAAGTAGTAATACTGCTTTTTTTTTTTCTTGTAGAGGATATACCCTTCAAAAGCTTGCAAGCCATGAGCAATATGGTAGTATTAGCCTAACTTACAAAATTAATCTGAAGAGTCATTCGCTCTGACACAAAGTACAGTAGTGTGCCCTACATAAAGGTGAAGAAGAGAGTTAATGATTTTGATTCCCTTATTAGCCAAAATTACTTGCCCTGGGGAAAATGCAAGGAAATTTTGCCAGTCTGTGTTAGTATTTCAGCATATATTAATGTTAATTCGTGGTTGCTGCATGCAGACTTTGATCTTTCTTAAGAACTCTCACTCCCTTTCAACATGTTGATATTACTTTAAAAGATCAGTAAATATAACACCTTGACTTTAATCTGCATCCAAAGTCCCACCCATAAGTATAAACATTTTCCTTTCCTCACACCGGACGGAGCGTATGTAAATCGCATATATGGAGCATGAGGCACAAGAGCAGAAATGAACTAGGCCTAACCCAGCTAACACAGAAAAATGTCTGTTAAAGGCACTGGATCGAGCTAGTAGCTGGATAATTTAATTTGTGCAAGCAGACATCCTGCAGCTGTTCTTTATGAAAATATTTGCTGACTTATCTGAGAGAATTACTGTTCTCATTAAAATAAGTTGTAGTGCCCGGAAGAAAGGGCAAGCTGGATGAAAGGCACAGGTACCAGGCCTGGTCTGCTCTGCTCTCATTGGGCACCAATGCGAGTCCACTGCTGTAATTGTGTTTTGGGAGAAAAGCTGGTAAGTGTCAAGAACGGATACTGGCACTTTGTAGGCGGTGTTCCTCAGCATTACCAAGAAGCCCCCATTCATTGCACTGGGGACACCAGTGTCTTCACGTCTGGCTGTTGTAGAAAAACACTCTACAACTAAAAGGTGTTAGAGAAAAACAAACAAACAAACCTATATTGCTACTTCCTCCATATTTTTCAATAGCTAGGTGCTGACTATAGCCTTCTCTTAGTATTTGATGTTGCTCACTGGAACAAAAGGAGGCAATTAGGTAAGATACTGCAGGAGTGTGTGCGTCGCAGAGAAGGGCTCCTGTCGGAAGTGCCTGTGTGAAGTGAGATGTGGGATAAGGCCAAGATCCTGCTGATCAGCTGATGCTGCCGTTGTCTGAGATTTAACAGCTTTCTGACTTCTCAGTCTTGCTGCCCAGTTTCCTTCCTTTGCTATTTCTTCTAAGACAACAAGTGGTTGTCTCTGTCTCTAGAGGAGCCTTGATTTTCATCCCTGTCCCAGTTTTCTAACTCGGCCAATTAAAAAAAAATGTTTAGAGTAAAGAATTAGGCTAGAAGAGTGATCCCTGGAACTTACTCCCCAAAATGCTTTTATGGCTGGAAGATATTAAAAGTAATTACAAAGTTTCATTCTAAATACAGAGAAGTGTTGTCCCAGACTTTAAAAAACTATTTCAGGCTGTTGGTTGATCTGTGCTACCATTTGGTGTTTGAAGGAAGGTTGGTGGTGGAATCGTAACTTTTTCAGTATATTTACATAGTCATATAAAGTGTTAAAACCTGTAGGATATCCGTACTCAGAATTAAGAGTATGGATGTGTGCAATAGAGCCATTTGGCTGTGTTGCTCGAAACAGCCTGAAAAATCATTCCCATATGTTTTACCAACAGCTAGGGTGCTCGCAAAGGAGCAGCCTCCTGTGGTAGCTGAAGTCAGAATTCTTTTTTTTCCAGTGAGAACGCATCCCTGCTAAAAGGGGATGTATGCCATGAGGGAAGGAGGAGAGTCATCTGAAAATGAGAGGGAACACAAGGAAATTTTGCACAAAAAACAGCAGGAGAGGGAAGCTTGAACTGCCTCTTCAGCATCTGAGGTTCCCAAGTGGTGCTTACCGGGGCAGCAGGGGAAGTGGATGCAGAAGTCAAGTTCATCTGCCTCCTCTTATGCAGAGAGTCACTTTGCCCAATATATACAATGTGTGGCACTGAACCATGATCACTGTCCTTGTCACAGGAAGCAGTTGCTGGCTCAGCTGAGGTCAGAGAGTGGTTCAGGTTGGGAGGGACTTTTGGAGGTCATCTTATCCAAACCTGCCCTCTGAACTGGTGCTCGACTCCTGGGGAGCTTGCAGCACAGTGTGCATAGCGGTGGCTGCAGGAATTGACTGTGTTTAGTCGCTGTTGAGCTTAAAAGAGAAAGGATTCATCTCGCCCACCCCTTCTACCTGCCGCTTAATTTCCACAGGTGGAAGAGAAGAGGAGAGAACAACTCTGTTTCCTGCCTTCTGTCTGGCATGTCTGGGTAGATGGTGTTGAGTTGTTATAAAAGTGTCATCATCATCATAGAGGTCCCACTGATATTTCTGTAACATTGCACAGAGGATTATTAGGAACTGCAGCGTAGCCTCCTTTGAGGTACAGCAGATGCTCTGTGTCCAGCATGCTTTTATTTTTAGCAATGCTGCTGGTACCTCGAGTTCAGAATGGTTTCCTTCATTTCTGCTTTCCACAGTTGGAAGGTATTTGCTCATGTACCCTGTTTTAAGGGCAGGGCTCCCAGCATGTGTCCTGAAGGAGCAACTGTTGAACCTCCCTCAGTGGGAAGGATACGGGGCAAAAATTAATTCTGAGGCTTTGAACTTACCTCGTCTGACAGCCCCCTGAAGCTATCTCCTGAGTCTGGAAGTACTTATTTTGGATACGCGGCTTGCGGCAAACTTTCCCTTGGTGCTCCCATGTGGCAGCGTTGGAAGATCACTGCCTCCTAGTGCAGAGACCTTCATGGATACCTTTGAGAGCTTTAGTGTCTCCTGCAACCAAGTGACCTGGGCACTGCCAAGTTCCTGCTCTTAAAGTGAAAATCTGGTGATGCTAGTAAATGTCTATACGTGGGTTCTGGCTGTGCTGTGCAGCATAGTGCAGCATGTGCAGCATTTAGAATAATCTCAGAAGTCTCTCAGCTTTCTTTTAGAAGTGTTTTACTGATAGCACAAGTATGGATGTGACGTTCAATCTTGTGAAAAACAGCAAGGTCGTGTTTCAGTCTGGTGGGGCAAAACCATCATCCCTTGAGTGATGGCATACAGGTTACCTTTCTGCAGGGCTTCTGAGCGCCAAAGCTGTGCCAAGAAGGAACAGTGCCTCTTTCGGCTGTTGACGTTGGCTGTGTTTTCTGGAGTTTCTGAGCTGTGACTCCTTCTCACGTTTAGGTTTTTTAAAGGCTGTTGGTTGTTTCGTGAATGGTTATTTTTAGCTTAATTTGAGAGCATTATGCTTTGAGTAGAAAATGTTTCAAGGTGGCCCAGGACTACCTTACTGAATCGGAAGGAAAGTTTTTCCAGGTTTGTTTCTGTAAGTCAAGGAATCGTGTTCGGCTGATCAGCAGCACGTCATGGTAACTGCCTACTGCATGTATTTCACATGTGCCTTTCATAAGAAGGATTTGTGCAACTGAAGCATAGTTGTCGTTGCTGGGCCAGAGCCTAGCAGCCCTGCTGGCACCACAAATATTGTAAAATGACACAAGAATTCTCTTAAAGCTGCAAAACATGTACATAACTGTTGAAATTAGCAATAGAGGCTCTACAGTGTGCAGGGTCTGCTCATGTTTTTTTAGGTATGTTCAGTCAGACTCCCACCAAAGGAGAGCTGTGAAACCTCCACCGTTACAGAAGTCTTGGCTGCTTCTGAGTCTTGGCTTTTTCTTACATTCTGGTGACACCTCACTGAAATGTTACTCTTTTTTTTGGCTTTTCCCTAACAGTATGTTTTTGTCAATGCTTTGTGTGTAAGTTATTTTTCTCTACGCAAAGTTTTCTTCTTTATATGTATTCTCATTTGTTGAGCCCTGTGTATGGGTGATACTGAAGGTTGTGAACCTCTGGCTCTTTTTTGTCTTTGGAGTTGTTGCTCAGCCTGCTACCCAGTAAAAAGTAGTTGTGTTTGAAAGCATGGCTGGGCTTAACTTACTTTCGAAGCAGAATGGCATGGGCTTTTATCAGAAATGCTCCTTGATATTGGTGTAACTTCAAAAAAACCCCAAAATTCTGGCAAGAGGAATGCCTTTTTGTGTCCCTTGGGTGGATGCAGCCCCAGTGGAAGGTGCTGCAGTCTCCTGTGAGGGCGGGAGTAGCAGCTCCATCCCTTGCTTGCCTGGCGTGGTGACTGCCCGTCCCTCTGGGTAGTTTGATCTTGCCAACCTTTTCGGCCACAGGGCCAGTATTTTTCCTTAGTTTATCACAGTCCCCAGCTGTGGTTGAAGCCAGGAACGTAGTTTTGGGTGGAGCCCTGGTAGAAGAGCGGGAGGTATAAAGTCACTGTGAATTAAGACTTTTGCTGAGGGGCGAAGAAAAAATTACCAGCCTTAAGTCACTAATTGTGGCTACTTTACAAGGTTTGGGATGTGACCTCAAAACTTGCTAGATTGATTATGACTTCAGGCTTGTATAAGAAGGTCATGGCTTAGGTGTTCTCATTTCTGTTGATCTTCCTGTTATTTATTACCTGACATTTTAAACCATTAGTGAGACGTGAAGGAGGATGGCTAGGTGTTTGAACAACAGTTCAGGGCTAGTTACTGGTTTCTGGATGTTACCGGTTCAAATTTTGCAGTATGTGGTTTTCTGGGGGCTTTGTTTGGTGTTTTTTTTAAACTTATTTAGGATTTTCTGTATCCACACTGAAGCAGAAATGATTGCTTTGTTACATGGAAAATATGAACATAATATTGGAAAAGTATACTGGGAAAGGTTTGTTAGGACAGCAGGAAAGATTGCTAGTATTTCTCAATGTACCTGTAAGAAGTTGGACGATGTTGGGGGAGAATGTAGTGTCCACTCCTAGACTCTGCCAAGTCAGAGATCAGGACTGTCATCTCTGGTAGGTCCAAATACGATGTATATTTGTTCTCGATGTCTTCAGCTGGAGAGCCAGTGTTTGGTAGCTCCTCTGTGGGGTGTCGCTCCATGGACATCAGGACTGGCTGGAAACTTTCCCACTGCAAACCAGTGACTGACTGGGGAGCTAAGGCTGCTGAGTTGTTTCAGCTGTAAATGCGTCAGTCCTGTGCTTGTTTTACTGATAAATGTAAATACTTGCTCTCTCTTTAGGTGCTGTTTTCCTTTGTGGCCAAGTGACACATTTTTCAGTTTAGCCTGTAGAAGCCGCCTTATTTGGTAAAAAGTTTAGAGGGTTTGTTTTTTGGTTTTGTTTCTGTTTTTCATTGAAATCTCAAACATGAGTGATGTTGGAGGAACTTGATAATACATGTTTTTCCTTATTAAGTACCTTATTAAGTACTTTGGTTCAGATTTGAAGCATGGCAGAAATTGTCAGTTTTTCTGACTAAAGTTAACATTTCAATTTTGTGTAAATTCTTCTGTAGAGGGGTTTAACACACAGTTTGTGTATGAGTCTTTAAATTTTTCCTAAGGAGCAATTGCACTTAGTTATTTTTCACTAAGAGGGAGCAGCCACACATGCAGTAACTGGAAAAAAAAAACGAAGAGCACTCCAGGCCTTTTAAGGCTTTGAGGAAAACTTTACAGTTTACCCTTGTGTGTATGGAAGGAAGTCTTCAAAAGTACTGGTCACTTGTATGGTTTTTTGAACTTTCAGAAAATTCAGATCCAATACATCTTAAACTGGATTTCTTATATATCTCAGTGGCACTGCCTCCAGTGGGTAAATTTAAACATGCTGGAGCAGAGCCTCAATGTGGGAGTGAGCATAATACCTTTTACTCCTAGGATTAATGGCATGCTAAAGGAAAACATCCTGGAGGATAGACTATATCAATCTCTTGTACCATCCAGTGGCCTGCCGGGCTTCAGAGTTGAATAAGGTTCCCATATTTGTACGCTAATACATTTTAGCAAATACTTAAATTGCTTCAGTGGGGCATTTCGCCTGGTTTATGGTATCAGACTTTCTTTTCTTTGAAAATGCATAGTCTTCATCTTGTGGTGAATCTCACTAGAGATTCTTGAGTGAATATTAAGCAAAGATGAATATTGAAGAAATCAATATTCTCTTTAACCCATCTCTTAGGCACATTAAATCTCTCTGTGAAATTATTTGGGTTTTGGTTTTGGTTTGCTCCAAATGAAGGAAAGAGGAAGGAAGAGAGGGGAGCTCAGCAGCAGACTTCAGGCGCCAAGCTGTGCCTTCACATATGATCCTGGCTGATGTGTTGGAGGACTTGGGAAATAAAAGACTAAATACACTTTGATGTGTTAGTGTTGCCTTTTCCTATATATTCTTGGGAAACTATTCATAATCCTTTATTATAGGTCAGTGATACAGAAGTGTATTAGTATAAGTCTCTGTTTTGTTTTGGAGAATGCCCTTGCAGGAGATGCTGTAAGGACACCTTAACAGAGGAAAATGTTTGGTTATCGCTTTTTTCCCTGAGGGCAGAACTGCATTTGCACCCTGAGCAAGTTTACCCAAGGGTTTTTTATCATGCACATCTGCCTCTATACTGGAGTACTCATTAAAAGTATTGAGGTTTTTTTAGGGCTGTTTTTTATGTTCTTAACTTCTTGACATGGTAATGCTGGCAGAATGGCACCCTGCTGACCGAGCCTGCCATCCCAATCTCAGGATTGATTTAGGTGCCTGTAGCATAACCTGGGGTGGAGGCCTGAGGCTCAAGTGGTTGATGAGCACTAGCTGTCATTAACTCTGGCCACAATTACAAAGCTGAGTAGTTCTGAAAGTTGTCATCAAAGTTAATACCACAACCCCCTTGGCCTGCCTACTCCCTCTTTCTCTTACAGACCTTCAAAAGGCTTTAGAAAACTCGTTTTGATGAACTTTCCAGCATCTGCAGAAAACATTTCTGTAGTTCTTGAAACGATGTTGGACTGTGAAAGTGGTGCTATTGGAAAAGCCTTGCATGGTTTTGATGTTGTGCACTGCATGCGTCTATTTATCTTCTTCTCAACTTTGTTAACAGAAATACAGGATTTCTCTAGAAAGATTCTCACGCCTCCCCTTTGCGTTCAGCCAAACTGGCCCTGGTTTTGGGGACAGGAGATAAGTTTATTCCTTGTTTTGAAAAAGGATTGATGTTTATAGCATTATCGGAAATGAATTATTTAGTCCTATTTTAGTTGCTGTTTTTTAGCATGCCATTAAAATGTTTATTTAGATGAAGTTAAATCTATTTGTCAAGAGAATGAGATTGTTTTTCTTATGAAGTTGTTTATCTTGAGGAAAAGTCAAATCCCTTTGTTTAATGTACCCATCTGGTTTATGAAAGTGGTGGAGATAATTTCTCTTTGACCATTTTAGTGGGTCAAAAACCAACTGTGTATCTTGGTTAGGGTATATTTTTATTTGCTTCAGAAAGGAGCCAAATTGGCCGAATGCCGGAGTTCACGTCAGGACAAGGAGTAGATGATGATTCTGTAGCTCAGCCTTCTTGCTTTATTGGTCGTCTTCTTGTATCTCTTTCCCCTTACTAAACATAGACTGTGGTTTTGTGATTAGGGTTTATCTCCTCTTGGTGGCTTGCTGGTGATGGGTACAATGGATAGGTTGGTCTGGTGTGTGCAATCAGTTTTTATATTCCCTAGAAGAAAATGAGAGTGGCGTTTACAGCAGGGCTTTGAAGGGTGGCATTTCCTGCTGCCTTTGAGACCGTGTACCAGGAGGAGCATCCGATGAAGCGAGCTCTTTGTTGGTGAAACTCCCAGTCTGACTTGGCCGCGTGATACTTGATAAGCTGTTTCAAGGAATAAACAAATGCAGCAAATCTGAGCTGGAAAATATAGTTTGCGCAGCAGCCCCTTCTCCCTCCCTGCAATTACATTTCTAATACTTTGCACACCAAATCAGAGAAGTTTTAACAGATGGCAGATGGGAATTTGACATAAAGTTGCACAGTGCTTGCAGCAAAAGGGCGATTTTCTGTTTTGTGTTAGTTTTGAGAGTCTGTGCTCCCAATTTCTGTTTCTATTGCATCATTTCTGTCATAATTTTATTTTAGTGATTCAGTGCTTTAAATGACAGCCCTAGTGCAGTAGTAAACTGCCTGGGTTTTTTGTAGAGGATCCTATGAATAAGCTTAATTGCAATGTAATGAAACAGTTGTATTAAACTTTTACACTGTTGTCAGTAGGATGCCTTCGTACCATGCAGTTAAGGTGGAGATGCCATCAGTAGCTGATGGAGGACAGAAGGTGGTACCCAAATCTGTGCATTTTCTTATGAATGTCCAGTGGTCCTTTGTCGGTGGCTTGTTCCTTAGCAGTCCTTACTGGGATGCTTATGTGCAAAGGGAAGACATTGAGTTGTGGGATCCTTTTTCTCTGTGTAGTAGTCCAGTATTTACTGCATTCCAGGTGCTTCTGGAGTCAGGCACATACAAGCTGTGATCCTGAATATTGATTTCTTGAACTCATGTGCCGGTCACAGAAACACTCCTTTATATTGCTTGCAAATATTTGATCTGGAAAGTGCACAATCCCTTTATGCAGTCAGAGGGGCCACAAAAACTGTGCTGTTTTCTTGGGATTTTGTGTGTGTGTGTGTGTGTGTGTGTGTGTGATATTGAACAATTATGTACTTCTGCATAGTTTCATGTAGGCTTACTGGAGAAATCTTGGGTTATTCTTGAGAAAGCTGCAGTAATTTACATCCTAAAAACCAGGAGTTTGGCATTTGTTAGTACTGCTCTGTCAGTGGCACTATTATTGCAGTAAAGGCTGACGTTTTTAGTTTTATAGAAACTGAAATTCCTACGTTAATTTTGTTTTCATGTGGTCATCTTTTTCCCTACCTTTTTTCCAGACGCTGTACCAGAGTAATCAGCAAGTGGCTCTCTCTCTAGAAGAGCAGTTGTGGTGCTACCACTTGCTTTTTGGGAAACAGCTGGACTTTTATCAGATCTTTGTCACTGTTAGAAAAGGGAGAAATTTCAAGAGATCTCTGTCAGCTTTACCTGAGACTGCCAGAGGCAACTGGTGCTTGGGACTATTGGGAAGTCCACTCTACATCTTCAGCCATAGAAGGGTTTGATAACACCTAGGATGCTCCTTGTATATGATTTAGGAAAGAAGAAGCTATGTCAATAAGTTCAAAGCTATGGCTGTATAAGCTGCTGCTTTTTTTGTGGGTGTGTATATTTATTTAGCTTGCTGATATTTTATTGTATTTGCCAACAAAGAGGGGAGGGGTGGAGTAAAACAATACCTGATACTTTTTGCTGGTACAGTTCTTAATATGATATTTATGCCTTTTTGTATTATCCCAGTGTTCCTTGCTAATGCTGATGTTACCTAACATTCTTATATACTGCACATGCTTTTTTCTATTTCTTAAATTTAAGTAAATTATTTGATACAGCTGGGGGAATGTCTGCACAGGAGAAAATATGACAGTGAGTTGCTTCAGGATTCTTTAAAAGCAAAAAAATTACAACTGGCTTGTATATCTGTTCCCTCTTTCTGGCTTTTGTAGTTGGAATAAACTGAACAGTGAAAAAAAAAATTGCTGTTTATTTTTCAATTACCTGGGAACTTTGTTGACAGCTCAAAAGCCATACTGAGGAAAAATAACAAAAACATCTGAATAGCTGAAAGCTTAAATTCTCTGCTGGAAAGGTGGTTTGTTGAGGAGAAAAAAATAAGTTCAGAAGTGGTAACCATTAGTGGCTATAAATAGAGAGTTACTCACTTAGGCTTTCGGATGGATGAAAGAGAGAGGTTGTTCCATTTTTTAATCTTTACCGTGTGGTAAAAAGTAAGGTATGTCATGCCCTAGCATTTTTCAGATAGCTTTAAAAATAGCTGTGCTTGTGCAGTTTTCAGCTCAAATTAAAGGTCTTCAAGTATACTTGCATAAATGGCAAAAGCTGTTTGGCCTCAGTCTGAAATAAATACAAGAATTTATGAATTGTTTGACTTTTAGTAAGTTATGTTCCCTGCAGGGCAGCATCTTTATTCTGTATGCGAACATTTAGTATGTTCGCAGTTTTGATAAAACACTGAATTTTGTTCTAAACCAGGATCTGTAATTGTGTGGGCAATATGGAAATAGTGTAGGGAGCAGCTAATGTGTACCTCGGTCTTGTCTTTTGCAAAATAAAACCTGGTTTGCAGCCTCATGGAGTAGGATCAGGCTAATTTTTTTCCCTGGAATCGCCTGCTGTGGCAGTGAGAAGGATGCCATGGACCAGCCTGGAGTAGTGATTTGTTGAGACTCCCCTGGGGACCTTGGAAGAGCCCTGAAGACCCCAGGGGCTCCCCATGGGGTTTGGGCGTGGAATTGGAAGGAACACAGATTTTCCTAGTCTCCAGGTGTTGGGATTAATCTTTTCCAGAGGGGCACCTGGTACAGTCTGTGTTGGGTTTCTTGTGCTGTGTACAGTGCTGATCCCACAAATAACATTTTTAGTTTAAAATCCTTGTGTAAGGCAGCAGGTAACTTTTGCTCTTAGCTGTGTGTTTCAGCCTAATTAAGTGAGGAACTTAGGGACTTGTGTGAGTGACTAAATAATAATTAACCTCTCTGTGGCTTCACTGGTGCGGAACTGGGACGCTCATCTTCAGACCTAGATTTCTTCTGCCTTAGCATTAGCTGACCAACCATTGACACTGGTTGTGTCTTCTTACACTTCTCAGGCTCTTTTGGAAAGTAATGATAAAGATGTGATGTTCTTTGGATTATCTCAAGTCAGAAGAAGTTTGGTTTTGAGTGTCCTACTCGTTTTGGCTCTGTACATTACATTTTGCATAGCAGCTCTCTGGCGGCTGGGAGGGCTGTTACAAAGGTCTCTTCAGAGCCGTGAGTAGCAGCGGTGAGCAGACTGTTCCCGATCGTGAGCTTTGCTTCTCTTATCAGCAGACGTTGGCGCTTTCCAAACAAGGGGCTGCCATAGTGGCTTCTGGCTGGGCAGGAGGGGGAAGTCATTGGCGAAGGAAAGGCGTGTGGGTGGGTAGGTTTAAAGGCGCAGGAGAGTTCTAGGGTTTCGATGATCTATAGCTAAGCAATGCGATCATGGCTAAAGATAATGAACCCAGAACAAGCAGTGAAAGAAAGTGTTGAGACTTGGGTTTCTAAAATTCGGTGCCTTGACTTGCATATCAGGAGATGTAATTTTTTCCCTGGAGATTGTGCTCCTGATGTTGCTCTACTTAAAATAAGGAGAGATCTTGATTCAGCAAGGTTGGTGTCATGGTTTAACCCTGCAAGTAGCTAAATACCATGAAGTTGCTCTCTTGCTCCTCTCCCTCCCAAGTGAGATGGGGGTAAGAATTAGGAGAGTAAAAGTAAGGAACTCGTCAGTTGAGATATAGACTATTTAATAATTAAAACACATGAAACTGAAATAATGGCAATACCTATGAATTGTAATAAGGATAGGAACAATGATAATAAAGCAATCAAAGTTATACTCAGCTCACGATCAGTAGCCGCTGGCTGTATGCCAATGGACAATGTGACAAGGGAAGGGTAAGCCTCAGGAACGGGACAGGCTGCCATCATGAAGGAGAAGGGAAGAGAAAAGAAGGGATTCAAAGAGGGATCAAAAAAAGGAAGAGGTTATCCCATGAAAACTCCCCCAATTTATGATGAGTGTGACATCTATGGGATGGGACAGAATACATCTTTATTGGTCAGCTTGGATCATGCTCATATCATCTGTCCTGGGTCACCTGTCCCAGAGAATCCCGGGCTTTCGCTTGCCTCAAGTCCTCTTGTGTGGAGAGAAGGAAAAAAACAAACACAAATGTAACTGCAAGCACAGGTGCAGGTGAAAGACTGAAAAATAAACCTTGAAAAAAGTATACATCTGCTGGCAAGGATCAAAAAGTCTTATCAGTTACTGTAAGGAAAAGAATTTTATCCCAGCAAAACCAGGACAGTTGGTAATCCCAGGGTGAAGATGGGACACATAGTTCCACCTGAATTAGAGAAGAGTCATAATGTAGTTAAAATTAAATATGTCCTGAAATGCCTTGTGGTTTTGGCTTCTAGCTGGCTACAATTCACTTGGCATCCTACACATCACAGTCCAAGCTTGGCATGGGTCAGTTAATGACCACCTAGGAAAAACCATGGCAGTGCGGAGGGAGTTGAACTGGATAATCTTTGAAGGTCCCTTTTAACTCAAACCAGTCAGACTCTGAACACTATCCCTGTTGGGACTTGGAAAACCCCCAAAACTCCACTCAACAGTAACCAGTCAAAATGACTAAAATCCAGTAGGTAACTACTGCTGATCTTGGTACCAATGAAGTAGTAGTGACCATGGTTGAAGCCCAGCTTCTGTAAAGCTCCTCTCACACTTACTCAAGGGCACACTGAAGTGCTTTTCTGCATGGCTGCTGTGACTCCCAAGGGTGTAACAGCGTGTGAAACAGCCCCCCGTCAGGCAGGCTGCCACATGTCCTCCTTTTACCAGGGGTGCTGGTGTGGTCTCTGCAGCCATGTCCATACTGTCAGGGACCAGACCAGGAATCTCTGCCACAATTGGGTCTCTGTGCTCTCTGCACAGATGCGGCTTTGTTAACACATGACTTGTCTAACCTACTACCGTCTTTTAATCCCATCTTGGGATCATTGTTACATTGATTTGTATGTTGACTGTAGAACTGCTTTTTTTGCAGACGTGTTCCTGGAAACTAGAAATGAGTGTTTTATTCTTTTTTTTTTTTTTTAATGAAGCCATCAAGCCATGTCCTTAGTGATGGAGTGCGTGGCATGTGCCGAAGGAAGAACATCTGCCAGAGCTGACTTTTGTAGTGGAGATGTTCCGGTTTGACTCTGAAGTTGCATAGGAGATTTTCTTGGCTTTTAAGGAAGCTGTCATTAAGAGATGACTGGCTTTGGAAAATGTTGCTAACATACTAGCTCACAGTAGGCTGAGTTTCAATGATGCTGCCTTTAATTTAGCAGAAAGGAAGTGGAGCAGTGCATGAAGTCAGGAGTAAAGGAAAGGGTATCTTGTAGTTCATAACTCTGCTGAAGAAATTGAATTGCATTAGGTCTGGATAGGGGTAATCATGTGCCAGCCTGTGTCCTTCAGGCACCAGATGGTATCACGAGACCTGTTAGGAGAAAAAAAAGTCTCAAGTTGGAAGCGTAGAAAATAGAATTAAAGAAGGATTGTACATTGCTTTCTCCTTGAAATGAGCAGGAAGAAGCCGCTTATGACCTTATACATTATTGTGTAAAGTAGTCACTTGAGTTTTACAGGGCGAGTAACGCTTGACTCTTGTGGTGCAGCACTGCCTGCGTTACACAGCTGCCTCGGGAGCAGCGCGTATGGATGTGTGCGCACGCAGGGTGATTCATGACCATCCTGTGCTCGGTCTTGAATATTCAAGAATCAACTTGCTGGGAAAAATTTCTGCTGTAAAATTCATTTTTGCAACCGAAGGACCACTGAATGTAATTGCATCTTTTGTTTCTGTAAATCTGTCCATACATTATTTTTAGATAAAAAATAAATGGATGCAATTTTATCTGAGGGAGAGACTTGCACAACTTATTGGGGTAAAAAACCCACCTGAAACAAACTTCTTGCAAGTTGGCTGAACTGGTGTATTACCTCTGGGTGTTAGATGTGTTTGAGATGGGTCTGAAGGTGATCTTGAGGAATTAAAATGAAGCATGTGTCTCTACATACTTTTAGCTATGGGCCTAGATTTTGTACTTGTCCTGTACAAATGGGGTCATGTTTATGTGAATATAAGGTGAGGATTTAACGCCTAGGAGAAGAAAACGTCATGAAAGCATGTGTATATCTGAAAATATACATGTAAGTTCTGATGGTCACATTTGTGCACAAACATGCTTGTGGCTCTCTGAAGATGAAAGGGAACTTTTGAAAACGTGACCAAAACAATGTTGTACAGGTACTCTCTTCAAAAAATTTCAGTTTGGCGATAAACATGCTGCTAGAGTTTAGCTGTGCTCATAGTATACGTGAGCAGCTAGAATTCTGATGAAAATACAGTCACTTCTTCAAAACAAAGACAGGTTGATACTTGAACCAACAGAGAAGCTGCAGGAAAACTGGCCCTTGAGCAAGAGGGAAGGTGATGTCATGTGAACACTGTTGCGGGATTTGAATGATTTAAACTGCAACGCTGCATCTGCCAAAGATTTATAGCCCTTAACAAGTGATTCAGTCTGCTTTTGCTTTGGTTCTCTAGTTGCAAAATACTTCAGGATTTTCTGTTTTCAACATTTTTTCCCTCTTCACAGGTAGAGAGGTGTAGTGCATAAGGCTCTTGTCCTCCCCAGGCTTTTGCGCCGATGCAAATAAAACCAGATCTACTGCCTGTGCTAAGCAAGGGGCCGAGTTCTGGTTGACTTCCCTCTGGTTGGTGAAGGAGCAGGCACATAGTCCTTGTGCAGTGGAAAATGCTGCAAACCACACATGACAGTGGTGTGGAGCTCCAAGGACTCAAAATTCATTTCCTTTCAGGTGAGGAAATCTCTGTTCCTCCCTGTGGAACAAAGGATATTTATATGCTGCATAGTGAGTTAAGGATAGTATGTGCAGTAAGCAGAAAACTATTGCTCCATTTTGAGTTTATGATTTCTTTGAAAAGAAAATTGGTCCTATATAAGGCCAAATCTTTTTTGACCAGGCAAGTCAAAGCTTGAAGGAAGCTAATACGGAGCTGGCAGTGGAGGAACTCATTGCTACTGCAACACTTACTTGCAGTAAAGCTTAAGTGGCTTTTCATGATTCCCACTGTCCTAGCATTAAGGAGTGCTGCAAGGGCACCGGCTTCGGCAGAACTCTCGTGTGGGGTTGGGTTTTCTGGTAATAATGAGCAAGAAGCTTTTCAGATGTTCTGTTGCTCTGAGATTAATGATAAAAGGCTGCTTTTTTATTTCTGAAGAGTAAAAATACCATTTTGGCTAAAGCAGTCTGAATAATTAGTAACATGCTTAAAAGCATTCACTTTTTTTTTAAAAAATGACACTTCTGAGAGTAATTCAGTAGGGATAGGTACCCCTCCAGGTGACCAAGTTTGTGCTTTTTTCCCAGAGGAGGTCTGAGCTGAAGGAGCAGTCATTCATTTTGGGGTGTGTGTCACGTTCACATCAGCTGAAATGAAGCACGTGGTCTTTCAGGCTAAGGAAGCTTTCCTGAATCCTCTTTTGTTCTACAGTAATTTGCCCATATAATGCTTCTCTTTGCACAGTTCCATGCTTCAGCATTTTTGGAAAAGTTGTTTTTCAACAGTGTTTAGGTAATTTCATTTTACCTAGGTGTTATTAAAAAATCCCACCCAAACCGAACAAATAGCTGTTTTGTTGACTCACAGTGTGGTAATAAGGAGTGACTTTATTACTAGTATGAAAAGTAGTAAAAGAACCTGGCTGTGTTTAGGCAGAGGAAGACATTTATATTTGTTTTACGTTAAATAGGTTTTAATAGCACTATGTCAAGCAGTCATGGAAAATTCCCAGTCTGAGCTTGTCCAGGCATTTGGATACTGTGAAGTCCATATACTTTGGTGGTGTTTTGTTTTGGTTTGTTTTTTTCTTTTCTGTTTTTTATTATTTAAGAAAAAGCACTTCTATGGACAGGGCAGAATCACTAATACTGCATTACAAGTGCTACACTTGCATTTTAATTTAAGCACCCTGCTAATATGACTTGAACCTACTGTGCAGCCACCCTTTTTTATAAATAATTTAAAGCAACATCCTTGTGATGGCAAGCCTATAAAGTCCTCCCAGGTTTCACAAACTGCTGAACTGCACCATGCTGTGAGAAGTAGATGTTTATGGAATTGTCTGGGCTGACATTTGACAAAGAGTTGGTTGACTTAATTTATTGCCAAGTGAAATAAATTGCTGTGTAAAGGTTCGTGCTCCTGAGTAGACATAATTTCAGAGGTAGCTAAGAGAAAAAACATGGTCTCTGGGCTTTAGGGTCAACAAGGGTTGCTTGTGAAAGCTTGCTGTCCAGTGTGTTGACTTGTAGCTTCCAGCATACCTTTTGGGTGGGAGGGTGAGGAAGGGGCTGGGAAATGCAGAGCAGAGATGTGTAAACCCACTGGCGCAACTTCCTTAGAGAAGAAAACACTTGAACTTACTGCATGGTCTCTGTGGATTGTGAAGATGAGATGGGCAGAGTAGAAAGAGATGCCTGCTCCTGGGTATGCTCTTGCCAGCAGCACGATACGCTGCCTGTTGGTACATCCACAGCTTTCCACAAAGATACTTGTGCAAATACATTTCACACCCCCTAGGTCTCCACCGTTATTTCATTATTTCCACCAGCCTTAAAGTCTGCTAGGGTTCACTTTTGAATATCTCTGTCTCAAAACAGCTGTGTTCTTGCCATGTCTTTGCCATGTCTTTATCTGGTTTCACATCAGTTTTTCTAATCTGGGGAAGCACAGCTCTGCACAGCTGGTGCTTGTGGGAGCTCCTGGCTGGGGGACATGTGACTACTGGCCACAGCTGGCAGGTCTTTGTCTGAAGGAAACAGGATCTCTTCCCTGAACTTAGACCAAAAAAATGGAGTTTAATGTCTCGCCCAGAGTAGGTCACATTGGTAGGAAACAGTACGGTCTCATTTTACACCTGATCCTAGAGAAGTGGGGAAAAAAATCTCCCTCTTTGCTGTGGTGATGCTTCACTTCTTGCTTGAGCTGATCCCCTGGGGTAGAGCTTGGCTGCAAGGGATTCCCACTTTGATATATGAATGGTGTACCTCTGGGATGATACAGTATATAGTCAAAATCACTTGGCTGAGAAGGTCTTTTGCATGCTGAGAGGCATGCAGCTGTTCAACCCTGCTTTCATTATGCTTTTGTATACTGGATGTGACGATCTAGAGTCTCAGCCCAAATGCATTTCCTTGTACTCCCATTTTTCTCTGGGATACGCGCCCATTTTGTCAGGTATCGATGCTTTAAATCACTTTTGTTTGGTTAAGCTCTTCTAATTGCTTTGTGGTTTAGTTTCAGATTAAATTTTCTATTAACCTTCAGTACAGTAAAACACACATACATGCAAAAAAAATCTAGAGAAACAACTGCTCTGTGTTTCAGCTTTTTCTGCTCTAGCCATAAGTACTAGGTTGAGTTAGTCATCTTTCCTATTAACAATTACCAGCTCATGTAAACATGCATTGAGGAAAAAACAAAAACAAAACTCAGGGCCAGAGTGGTTCAGGAAATGTTCATCCCTGTCATGAAAGCAAGGACAAAGAATAGGAATGTGTCAGATCTCTAGGTGTGCCTGCAAGTGAAGAAACGTGCCACACCTTTTTGTTGAAAGGTGGAGGGCAGATTTTAAGCTTTTTTGGAAAGATGCTACAAGCTATGAGGAAAGGTGTGGTGTTGTACATCCTAGGGACCTGTGAGCTGCTTTGTGTGACCTTCCTCGGAGGTTTGTCTATAGATGCAAGATGGGAAGCAGTATGAAATTACAAGGTTCAGTCCAGTGTATGGCATGAAAGTATCTTTGACAGGAGGAGAGACAGGTTGCTGATATAAATGCCTGCTCTGTTTCTGGGTTTCCTACTAAAGGTGTTCCCTTCTGACAGTTTACTGGTGAATGAATTTAAAGAGAGTCAGTTTTTATTGTATGTAATATATATGAAGAAGTCCCAATAAAAGAAAAAATTACTCAGGTGACTGACCCTGTAGGTACTTTGTTTTATAGTTGCACACTTGCAGAAAAATCAAACACATACACTAGTAAGAGTAGCATAACTGGAAGGAAATGTATCTGGTCAGGGCAAAGAAGTGGACTAAGCAAAAGCAGGAGATTGCTTTTCAGGGGTTGTGACCTTGAGGGGCTGAATATAATGAATGCAGTGTTTCAAGCTGCCTTTCTACCTTGCGATTGCTGCATACCATTGGTATTCATCAGCAGTGGTGGGGCTCTGCAGAGAGAAGCCTTGCAAAGCATCTCCTTGTCTCTGAGGAAAGTTTAAAGCTGACGAAGTCCAAAAAGCACGAAACAGATGCAGGAGATGTCTTTTATCTGAACTTCATGGCTTTTTAACTTTACTTAAAAATAGAAGCTTCATTTCTAAATTTGCCTTTGGTGTCAATTCCCAACTCTTTCCTATGAAGTTGCACCTTCTATATGTATTACAGTGGTGTCAGATGCCACTGGTGCAGCCTGCTTTGGTGTCACATAGCCTCTGGGAAAGCAAAGATTAGCCCTGATGGACAGTCTTCTGCTCGCACCATCCAACAGCTGAGTGAGAGACTGGGCTGGGATTAAATTTCTCTTCCACTACTGCATCCTATTTTTCCCCATCCCCACAGGTCCCTGTTTTATTTCTGCATTGGGGAAATGAATTAGGTATTTTCAAATGCTTGTTGCCATTGATTTTTGTTTAAAAACATTTGACTGCAGTTTGAGAAGTAGCCTATCAGTGGCTGTTTCATGGATACTGACACTTTGGTGTTTGTTTCAGGGTTGGTACATTAGACCCTATTTATGAGTAATTTAAAAACAGAATTTATTTTGAATTGAGTAATTAATTATCGAAGGTTATAGGTTTTATCCTCTGCAGTTTGATATATTATCTTCGTATTTCAAGGGAATGGAGAGTCATTGTACATAGAAGTACATCAGTGATCAAATCTTACGTGTTTTACATCTCAGCTCATGGCTGAATGTTAACATTTGTTGGGACTCTTTCTTGAATTTCTGATCTGAGAACGAGACAAAGGCTTAGTAATCATTGGAGAAGAAGGAGAGAGAAAGAGCTGCTGCTGACAGCTCCTGCCTGCTTCAGACCCAAGAGAAGTTTCCACTAAAGTGTCAGGGGGTGGTTTCTTCCAGGTATCTTGGAGTATTGCTGGCGGTAGATAGGATGAAACCAAACAGAGCTTAGGTAAGTGGAAGAAAAGACACCTGTTCCAGGCTGTAGATGGGTGCAGTTAGTATCTTTTTCTCAACTGTTGTGAATGCAAATTAATTCTAAAATAACTGGAAAGGGGAATAAACTTTTTTTTTTCCTATCTGTGTAGACCTGTGGGCCTATTCACAAGTCTACTAAACTGAGGGTCAGCCTCTCTCTTTTCCCCCCTCACCTGAAACTAAAGACTGTCCATTTAAATAGTGTATATCCTGACAGTTCCTTACTTCTGTCCCATTGGTTGACGCTCCCATAACAGTCCAGCAAACATGCTTGCCCCTTTCTGTGTAGAGCTAAAATACCTGTTACTTAGTGGGTTGTTAGTGCTTTAAGGTACTGCTAGGATTTCATCAAAATACTATTGCCTGCTCACTTTACTTTTTTTAAGACGTGCGTTTCATTGCTGTATGCACGGCAGTGAGCTGCAGGAAGGCAGAGGGCAAAAGGTGTTGGATATCATGTGCCATAAAAAGTGCAAATGTCCTTTGAGTTATCCCCAAAGACAGGAGAGTTTGTATTGTTTGGAGTGTGTGTCTGCCCTGCTCAAAGAGGGGTGTCTGCAGTGAGGGTGGCCCTGTCGGTGCTGCACGAGAAGCCAAGCCAAGCTCAGGCAATGCTCACTGGGCACAGCAGCATCCCTCTGCGACCCCTGCCCTCCTTGTACGTGGGAGATCTGAGCCATGAACTGGCAGGGTTTCTGCCTCAGGTACATGGGAACAAGCCGGTGCTCTGCCCTTTAATGATAAAGCAGGCCATTGCTTTTTGCTTAATTGGTTGTGTTTTCATCAGGTGATCTCCAGACAGGCAATTTGGAGTTGCTGGGTGATTATTGTGGTTTGCAGCATACAGATTAGTGTGGGAAGTTGCTAGTGCTGACCTTGCAACTTAGGGATTCAGTGGCAGGATCTGCTTTTTCTGCACTCTCCTGAACTGTGAAAGGTAAGGAGGGGGAGCACAGATGGGTGCCATGCTGCCTGCCACTGGGACATCTGTGTGTTGACCTGGCGAAGCATAATCTCATCTTCCAAACCTGCTTGTAAAAGCGTGGCATCATAGGAGGGCTTTAAACATAGGGAGATGCACTTCCCCACGGCAAGTTGCACGCGTCCTGATTTGTTAAGAGTTTAAAAGGTTCATTCATTTTTCTTTAATTAATTTTTAATGATGGTTTGGTCCTGAGTTTGAAGTACTGGTTTCCTACCATCTCAGGTTGTTTTGTAACCCATGTTGGACTTGTTCTGTGTGATGCTGCAAATCTGATAATGTCTGCCCGAGCTGCCGAAATCAGCCTCAGTGTTGCTGCTACCCAGCTACTGTAGTCACTTGTTGCAGGCCAGGAACCACATCTTCTTGAATAGATGTAGACATGGTTATTCTTCATCCAGCTTCTTGGGGCTCCTGTTCCTGCCTTTGAGCTGTGGTGTGCTGCCTTGCACCTGCCCTGAGGAACAGCCTGTGCAAGGGGCCAGCGGTTGGGCTACGGAGCCGTCTAAGTGGTGCTTGTCCTGGATTCAGGACGCTGCCCTTGACTTACAGCAGGGCATATGGACAGGGTCAAGAGGGAAATGGTGGTGTAGGTTACTGGGTGAATGTGAGCTCATGGGAAGGGAGGACCTGAGCTTCAGCTGCCAAGCCTGGTGCAGCCCCAGCCTGGCAACTGCTTGTGGTCAAAGTGTAATAGGGATTTGTTCCTCAGCATGGGTCAGACCAGCTGGATGGACCTTCAGAAAGGCAAAGGTGAAATGGTTGTTGGAAATGCTACTGGACAGGTCCAATAGCACATCCCAATTTACCAGCTGTCCAGTGTTTTTCATCTATTCCTGC
>NW_010175466.1:21571-29396 GCF_000695765.1 Mesitornis unicolor
GTTATATATTAGCCATAGCAAGTCCTTGTCCTACAGATGTTTACTCATATGCAGGATCCTGTTGACATCTGTAGGATGGAGTAGTTGGGCAAAGTTATGAAGGGGTTCTGGTGTCTGTAGAGCAAACCCCATATAACTTGCCAAATCAGATTGATTAAAAAGAAATAATCTTGAGGCATGAACTAGCAATGTAAAGAAATAATTCAGTGCAATTACATACTTTAAATACTTGTGTTCCTGTGGTGAAACAGATACGGAGTAATCATTGTGAAAGCGAAGCTGCAAAGAGAAATGAAACCTGCTGAATCACCTATTGCAAGTTCAATGTGAGGGGATCAATACAACTTAGGAAAAGAAGTTAAGACCCACCATTTAAAATTCTCCTGTTCTCAATAATCAGTGTTTCTATTAGTGAAATAAATGAATGAAAGAACTGTGGGCTGACTGGTCCATTATTCTCTTTTATCTCTCCTTTTCACACTTACTTTCTTAGCCTTGTAATACAGTCTTGCTAATTCTTATAGTGCCGAAGTGTGAACAGTGTCTCTCAAAAATCCTGAGTTTTAATTTTAGGAAAATATAGAGCTTGGAAGAAGAGGGGGAAACCAGAAAAAATACTTATAAAGAGTGTGGGCTGGGTGGATCAGTTTGTTTTTGTCTTAAGGCTCTGATCTTGTAGCTGCTTTCTGCAACAGGTAAGGCTGGAAATATTTTCCCTTCTTGCCCATCCCTGCTCTAACCCAGGAAGATGATTCATGTGTAAACTGGTATTTTTGTCTTGCAGGGAGATGTAAGCAGTTAAAAAAAGAAAAAAAAAATCCCTATGATAGATAGACCTGTAAAAGGATCATGGAAATTGACAAAATGGAAGCAAGAGCTAAAGTGGAACCTCTTCATACTTTGATGCCAGTAACTTCCAAAGTGAAAACTGTGATACTATTCTTGGGAGTATTTTTAAGTATGCTTGTTACCTTTCATGGTCTGCTGTTTAAAATGAATTATCTTTTTCACAAAAGAATCCCAGTTGCCTAGAGGTAAGTTTTCCTGGAATTGCCTGCTTGTTTGGCATGAGGAGGGAAAGAGATTAAAAAAACAAACCAAAAAACCCCCAAAACACCCACCACAGAGCTTCCTAGAAACCAGGAACAGTCCTTGCCTTGCTAAATTCACTTCTTCCTTTGTGCTTTCAGGTGTAACACTGGCATTTTATCAATGATAATTTTTGACACAAGAAGGCTTTGATAAATACTACCAAAATAAAATCAGATGGTTGGCAAGGAGCGATCAGTGGTAGAAAATGTATCTTGATCAAAAATTCAAATCAAGCTGAACCAGTACAGTGTCCGTCTAGACAGGGCATATCCACGCTTGTGTAGCACAGCTAGGATCTGTAGAAAAATTTTCTTCTCAAAGAGTCAGTGTCCAGGTACAGTGTAGAATAATGGTAAGAACTGAACAGTTCCTTGGCTAATGACCTTAATAGATCCATATTTTATGAAAATAAGTGGTAAATGCTTCTCTTTAGGGCCCATATAAAGGAATGTTTGGTGGGTTTGGTTTTTTTTTTCACTTAATCAGCTTTTAAGTACTCAAACTAAAGGGGTTCCTCCTAAATAAAATGTTCTGAAGTGAGACTGAACATCTGTCTTTGCAAGCAGGAGTTCCCATTTTGCAAACAAGACTGTCCGTGGGCTTTGCAGGAGACAAATGAGAAGCATCTTTCAAGTTCAGTCTCAGGCTGTAGCAATACCTGTAACTCTTCCGAAAAGACTTGATGGCTTTTTATTGCTGGATTTGCTTTTGAGGGTATGATAAAGCTGTTGTGTCCTAGTGGTGTGAAAACCTCCTCGTCCTCAGGAGCTGGCAGCCGTATCTTCAGAGCTCCAGCAAAGAAGTGCAGTTGCTTTTTGGCTTTTGAGCAAGGTCTGTTAGTGATGTGTCCTTTCACATTCAGCAGCAGAAGGTGGGGAGGAGCGTGCTCATCCACTTGCATATAGAGAGGGTAATGTGCAGGTTGTGTTGGGAATAACTGGAATATTTTTTTTTTCATTGAAAAACGGCCATATTATATGAAGTGATGGTCTTGTAAGAAGTACTGGTGCTTTCAAAAGGCTGAGGAATGTACAGATTTATTGCAGTTCCCTCTCAAGTCTCTAATAGTAATAATATATGTTTTAATCCAGTTTCTTGGTTTTTTTGAAGTGGTATGGCATTGTTGGTGCTGCACTATCTCCAATTACCGAAACAGAAGGAGATGGAGCCTGTTCAAGGTTAATCAGCAGCTGTTGTGCAGACCCCAGGAGCCGGAGAGCCTGAGCTTTGATCTGGTGTGGGGGATGGACAGACAACAGAAACATCTCATTTTCAAGGAGATTTTGTTCTGCAGGAAACTCACCCCCCTAGACTGACCTTATATCCCATGGAAACATCTTTATGGCTTTGTTCTGCTTTGAAACAGTAAAGCAGAGCAGTGTTGTTCAGGAGGAAGAACTAAACCTGCTGAGAGAAAGGTGTTAGAAGTTTATTCCTGTGCTTTCTAAGGAAGCTGTGATTAGTGACTTAAAAAATTGAATTGATTTTACCCCATTCAGCTGGATTAAGTATGTGCCTAGACTTAAGCATGGAGTCAATTAATGAAGTAGAGTTTAAGGTACTAGAATTTAGATTGCATGCTCAAATACCTTCCAGAGCTGTGCTTTCTCTCACTGTCTACAGAGACTTAGGGTTCAACTAGTCCTTTGCCGTAACTCTGTCCATTCCTCACCACCCCACCCACCATCCTCGGATGAAAACTGCCGATTTTCTGACTATTGGCAGGGGGGCTGCAGCATGGCTTGAACGACATGGAGGCCAGTAGCAGCACTATCTTAGAGTGGTTTCTGGAGTATTAATTTATTTCCCTTTCATAGGTTGCGTGGTGGTACCGTATGCAGGCTTTTGTAGTACTTTCCATGTTTCAGCCACTGCTGACATCTGGCTGCTGCGGAAGCCTTTTGTCAAGAGCACTGGAAAGCTGCACTGAGGAAGCCAGTGAAGGAGGGCATCTAGATCAGTACTCTGAATTGCAGAGGAACATGTCAGATAAATGGCCATGACTACTTGCTTGTTTCTCTGAACTTAGGTATGAAAGAATAGATTCAGTTTCCTGCTTAAACAGGCTGAGCACTTCATTTTTGGGTTGAAGTCAGTGAGGGATATCCAGCTTTCACTGAATTTCATGAGTTTGCCCCTGAGTAGTCTGGCCGGGCACACACTTGGCATGTTGAGGTTTTTGAGTACCTAAACTGAAGTGCTTTCAGTAGTTGTAAACTAACAATGAGAGGTGAGTTTTCAGAAGCAAACCTGTTCGTTAATATGAAATTAGCAAACTTGTATTATGTCTGAATAGCTTCATTCTTGCTGTGGCCCTCCTTGTGCTCAGTGTGTGAATTAGTAAGGAGGAGGAATGAAGATAAATGTGGTTTTGCTTATCTTTTTCATTAAAAAGCTATGTCCAGCTTGACCTAGTTAATAACATCTCTTCCTGTCTCTCAAACCTTGTATTTGGAGCCAAGCTACTGTAGGGTATGAACAAAAGGTTCTCTAAATACATATTGACTGTTGTTCCTTTTGCTTTGCCAAGCCCTTAGTAGCAAAATGCTTTTTGAATGCAGATGCAGCATAACCTATGTTCATTGCCCTTAATTTAAAGCAGTTTCAGCTGCTTTGAATCAACTGCATTGATGAGTCGTCTGGATACTACATTGACATGTGAATGTGTAGTGTTTTCACTTGGATAAGAACAAAGTTATTATACAATATCTGCTTTTTTATATAGATGTATACACACACATATAAAAATAGTAATTAATGTGCAGTCACGTTATTCAGCATACAACCTGTATGCATAAAAAATCTGGCTTGTTAATTGCAGTTTTGCAATGAATGATCCACCATTGTACTTAGTTGAGATAAAGTTCTTGGTTAATTTTGTGATTTGCAGTATGTATGTCCAAACTAAGGTTAAAAAAAAAGGACTTTTACTGTCTCCGAGAACAGAATATAAAGGAAGGTAAGAGGTAGCGTTTGCCTTTTCAGCTCTAAAATCTGCAAGGTAGAAGGACTAGGGACTTCTCCAGGTGGTCTTGCAGCTGTGAGATTTGCAAACCTATTTTCTTTACCTTTTGCAGTTAGGAGAAATTTATTTGCTATGGAAAGTGTGGCATATGGCCCTTCTGCAGATGCTATTCCAAGTATTTTTACAACCTCGCTTCACAGAAATAGAAAGCATTGGGCTTTAGTAAGTGCTCGTGGCTTTGCTATCCGCTTTATCACACAACAGCAGCAGGCCAGATGGCTTGTCAGGGAGCTCGGGAGTAGCCAGGTTACCAAGCTTCTCCCCCAAAACCAGCTCCAGATCAGCCTGGTGTGCCTCCTTGTGCATTGAGTGGAGTCCTTCCTCAGGTGGGTCCTGTATGACAAGTCTGGTCCGTAAATTAACTGTTAGTGAAGATTTTGTTCTCAAAATTGTCACTTGTGTGCCTTGCAGTGGGATCGCAGTCCCCTTGCAGAGCTAGCTGGGCACAGGAGGTGGCTGTAACCTGGGTAGCTCCAAAGGGATCTTTTGCCAAGGCTTCTCTGTGTTTTTTCCCTCCCCCAGACAGGAAGGCCTTGCAGTGCACCCATGGACAGATAGCGTATTGTTGAGCTACCTTGCCAGGGAACACATTGTATTTGCATTTCAGATGCCTGGAGCTTTGTGAACTGCATTGTTCCAGCCTCCCTTGAATAGCAGCTATTGACCCCTAACAATGTACAGTTGTTTAAATCAAACCCTTTCGTAGATGTTTTAAAAAGCTCATTTTAGGACTGGCCCAACCAAGTGAATGCTTCTATGCAGGCCTCTTTTTTTCCCCCTTCATAGCCAGAAAAAAATATTTAGGATTCATTATTTAATTTCAAGATGGAAAACATTCTTCTCCTTTTGAGAGGCTATTTTGAATGCTGGGGTTTTGGCAAATTTTGTTGCAGCTGAATGTTTATAAGCTTTTCATTGCCCTTGAAAGCATGAACTTAATGTTACTCGAGCTCAGAGATTTTGGCAAATAATAAACCAGTGGAACAACAGGGGTTTGGTTGTCCTGAAGCACTTGAAGAACTTCACTGCATTTTAACAAATATTTTTTTGCTATTTATATGTGCATTTAGATGATTTGAATTCATCTAGGAGGAGGAGGTAGAGACTGACTGGTACAGACACTTAATGCCCAGCAGCAGGCTGGCAAAAACATTTCTCTGGGTGGTGGGAAGTTTGGGGCCAAACTCCCTTTGCTACTTGGGGTGTCTGAAGTACATGCCTTCACCCCTCGAGCCATCAGGTCTCCAGAGCTTGGCAGTGTCAGTATCCGCCATCATTAAATCTGTTACAATTTGTGAACAAAACTATGTTTTTTTACTGTAAGGGGGGGAAGCTTTGCCATGCCTTGCTCCTATGGGGTTATTAGGGCAAGGCAGGAAAGCCCAGTGAAGTAAAAATTGTCCTGGAGCTGAACAACCTCATAGTCCTTCCATTTAATGCCAGAATGATTCCACTAGTAACAACAACAAAAATTCAAACATGAAACAATGATTGTCAGACTGAATGTGGTTGTTTCATGGTCTGACAGTTCTTTAGGTTTCTATAGGTATTTCTGTTGGATACATTAGACAATATTGCTAGCAGGTTGTGGGAGGTGATCCTCCCTTCTACTCAGCACTGATAAGGCCATGTCTGGAGTGCTGTGTCCAGTTCTGGGCTCCACAGTACAGGAAAGACGTGGGTATACTGGATAGGGTCCAACGAAGGGCCATGAAGATAATGAAGGGACTGGAGCATCTCTCCTGTGAGGAAAGTCTGAGAGCTGGAGCTGTTCAGCCTGGAAAAGGCTCAGGGAGGAGTCTTGTTATTTATATCATCAATGTATATAAATACTTGAAGGGAAGGTGCAAAGAGGAGGAAACCAGGCTCTTCTCAGTGGTGTCCAGTGACAGGACTGGAGACAGTGGGCTAAAAGTGAAACAGAGGAGGTTCCCTCTGAACATCAGGGAACACTTTTTTACTGTAAGGGTGACTGAGTACTGGCATGGGCTGCCCAGGGAGGTTGTAGAGAGTCTCATCCTTGGGGATACTCAACAGCCATCTGGATATGGTCTAGATGTTAAATGTTCAAGTACTGTCTATTGCTTTTACCACTTCTGGGGAGTCCTCTCCCCACTGTTTCCCAGTCCCCTGCTCCCCCTTGCCAACCTTGGGTGCTAGTGCTCTCCTTTCCACTTCCCTCTGCCCTTACCCCGAACTTTTGAGTCGATTTACCCTCTGTTTGAACCATCTCGGACTTCTGTAGACCTGGAAACCATCTGGCTCAAGATTTCGGAGGTAAAAGGGCAAATAGTTCCACAGGCATTTGCAGCATTTAAAATGGAAAGCAGTTTGTCAAAAGATGGAGGGGAAAAAATATCGAGGGATGCTTTTATGTGGTCCTCTATGGCAGCTGAGCTCTTACTTTTCAGAGAAACCAAGCACGAAGAGTTTTTACATTCTCTGTGAGCATTATTTTGTGTCCCAGTGCTGCTGTTCTCCCATCATAGAAACAAGAAAAATATTTATTCAACATTATCTAAAGCGCTGCAACTCATAACATGACTGAAGTCTGTGGTAGACTCACAGGCCACTTGCCTTACATATGTAACAGAAATAAAAATCTGGTTTTAATATGATTGTTAATCAGGACCCTGCACGCCATCAACTTTAACAAGGCTGTAAGTCTAGTTTCTGTATGTAGAAGTTCAGTCAAGGACAACCTTTGGATGCTAGCATGCAGAGTTAAATATCTGAATGGTTTTTTTCAGTGATCATGCATCCAATGTTGCAACCTTTTTATTATCGGGGTATATGCCAACCCTTTTCTACCATCCCTTTACTGTATCTGTAGGAGAGAATTTGACTGTTCTGGTGAAAAAAAAATCTCTGTTCTCTAAAAATCACTAAAATACTGTCTTTCTGATATGGAGCCTGCTGTCTGTTTGTAGAGAATAGGAGTGTAGTTTGGGTTGGAGGTCAGACCATGCAGTGCTGCTGCTCCATGTTTTCATGCCAGCTGAAGCCTTCTCCTGTGCTGGAGCAACTTGAGTGGGTATCGTTGATGGGATGGCTTTTGCTGCAGCTGCAGCATTGGCTGTGATTCTTCCTCCCACATCCTCCCTTGTTATCAGTGCTGGATATTTCTGTTTCTTTGATGCTGAATCTGCCAGCCAGGTGAAAATTAAAAATAGTTGGTGCCTACCCTGTTTTACTAGACTAACTTAGGTATCTCACTGATACTGTCTCCATTGCCTCCTCACCTCGAAAAAGCAAATGTCAGTTCTTTGTAACCTTGCTTGCTAGCATTTTTTTTTTTAAATCCTCTGCGTTGTTGTGCAGCCAAGAGAGGAGGGCCATAAAAAGGGCAAAGTGGTTTAGAAAAAAGGTGAAAGATGATAGGGGGCAGAAGTGCTGTGAGTGCCTAACAGAGGTTGAAAATAAACAGGTAGGGAGCCAGTCAGCTCTGAGTATGATCTTTTAAACTGTGTGTAAATTGAAACACTGCTTTGTAATTTGACGTGTGCTATCATGGAGCACATGACTCAGAGAATTGGCTCCAGCTGCTCTTGCCAGCATTTAGGAACTTCTATTAAAAAAAAAAAAAAAAAGAAAAAGCACTTCAGTGTAGTTCTCCTGTGTTTACTGTTCCAGGAGAAACCGACAAATACTTGCTGAAATATTATTTTTTTTTATTTTTTACTTTTATTTTATTTTATTTTATTTTAT
>NW_010175467.1:0-5579 GCF_000695765.1 Mesitornis unicolor
TGGGCCGGGAGCTGTGCCTCGTGTGGGTCTGCTTCGACGTGCTGTGCTGCACGGCCAGCATCTGGAACGTCACCGCCATCGCCCTGGACCGCTACTGGTCCATCACTCGCCACCTGGAGTACACGCTGCTCACCCGCCGCCGCATCTCCAACGTCATGATCGCTCTCACCTGGGCGCTGTCTGCCGCCATCTCCCTCGCCCCCCTCTTCGGCTGGGGGGAGACCTACAGCCCTGAGCTGGAGCGCTGCCAGGTCAGTCAGGAGCCCTCCTACACCATCGTTTCCACCGGTGGGGCTTTCTACCTGCCCCTGTGCGTGGTGCTCTTTGTCTACTGGAAGATCTACAAGGCGGCCAAGTTCCGCGTGGGGGGCCGCAGGAGGAACGCCGTGGTGCCCCTGCCCGAGGCTGCCCAGGTAAGGGTGTGGACAGGGAGGAGGATCCCCGCCGCCTCCCCCAGGCACCTGCGCTCCTGCTTCCCGTCTGCTCCCAGTGTCACCCCTGCATCGTAGGTTTCGGCACAGTGAGACATGTCCTGGGGTTCTCGTGTGACTTTAGCCCTGTTACAGCACGGACCTGAGCGGTAATTAGTCAGAAGGTGCCACTCTTGGAGAAGAATTTTATTCTTTTTTTTTCCTTAAGTGTGCTACAAGAGTAAGTCACAGGTTTATTCACTGCCATTCTGGAGAGCCATTTAAACATTATCTCTTTAGTCTGAATTTGCTATTCCTTGGGGTTTTTTCCTTTTTTTTTCTTTTTTTTTTTTTTACAGTGTTGTTGGGGTAAACAAAGACATATACAGATCCCTACATCATGTACAGGGTAAATGCATGTACAGTTTTCTGCCAGCGCTGACTTTGTGAGGGCTCTGTCAGCATCTGAATAGATTTTAATAAGTAAGTTATACACTTTGTTTCTGTGCTTGGGCTATTTTACCTTGAACAGGGGGAATATACTGCTCACTGCATAGTACTGAAGCAATGAGCAGTGAATTGTTTCTATTTTAAAATTACCAGCTGTCTTAAAAACCACATCTTCTCCTCCTTATCCCAAACATTGCCTGTAATCCTGCAAAGCCCAGCTCATGTGGGAGGTCTCATTCATTTCAGGGATACACCTAGCTGACCGGAAAGCTGTGTCCCTGTGGAAGGGCTGGGGTTGGCCCCTTGTGTCCCATTAAGTCAGGCTCTCTGCATGATGATGCTGTCACCTGTGCCACATCCCCAAGGTGCTCAGTACTGCTGTCTGTAAATTCTCTGCTTTCTTGTCACATACCCTACTTTCTTTCGTAACTGTGGAGGAACTGATCCTTCACAGTACCTTTTTGTGATTGCATGTTGTAATTGCTAAATCCAATCCCTTCCCAATGCCAAAAGATGAGCTGTGTGAGCAGGGCTTCACTTCTCTCCCAAATCCTTCTAACTTTGATTCGGAGTCATGATAGGAACAGTGTTATTCTGGCCATGAATCCAACCAAAGTCTGTAGGTGGTATTCCCCAGTTCTAGCAAGAGATATCAGCACTGGCAATTGTAAGTGAGCACACTTGCAGATTTGGGTCCTATGTCTTGAAGATGTTTATAATATGAATTGATTTATGAAGCTGTCTTCTATGCAAAAGCAGAAAATATGTTAGGAAATATGAGAATGTTTCCTCTTGTGGCATTTTTTTTCCCCTATGGCCTTCATCCCCTTGTTCGCACCAAATTTCTTTCCATGTTGTTATAAGTATGAGAAATGTATTGCTTGGAGTTAATGTATAATATTTCCAAGCACAAAAGCTAACTGAGTATTTACAGTAGTTTTGCATGCCCTGTCTTTTACGTGCACACATACTTGTTGGAATCTAAAATTCTGGGAAGCTAAACAAGCTGAGGCATTGCTGCTTAAATTTTAGCCTATAGAGAGACGAGTTGGTGGTGTGTCAGATTTAACAAAAAGAAGTCTGGCTCCTAATTGTCATCATTCTGTGTCACCAGCCCTTGCGTGGGCACAGCTAGGCAGGCAGGTAAGTGCTTTTTGCTGATGCAGTGTCTGGGAGCTGGTTTAGGCTACACTGACAGAAGAGCTTCTGTGTGAGCTGAATTCCCATTTTGGAGGGGCTGCCAGTGTAGCTGTTACTGCAATACCAGGAAATGCTCAACCCAGTAGTTCTTCATCTTTCTTGTATTGGCAGTGATTGACAAACTGACTTTATAACAGTGAATCTTGAGTCTGCAGTTGGTGTGTAGTGGCAGGCTTCCCCGTTGTCCCAGCAGCTTCATTTGCTACCTTAAATTAAAACACTTCTGTGGTTCACATGCAAACCATAACTCATCACCTAAAGGAAGAGCTGATCCCAGCTGCACATGTGTACATTTAATAAACCCGTGGACTGAGGGAGCTAGCATTCAGGATGCATTTGTTCTCAGTTTTCTTTCTAAGTTAAGAGACTGAGACTTACTCACTGTTTTATCCTGATTCCATTTAACCTTACAGGAGCAGGATCCATCGTGTTCACAGGAACAGCAGGAGTTCCCTAGTGAATTCTGTAGAAGGATCTTCAGATACATCATTACTGTTCCTTTGGCAAAACTAATTTAAGATGCAAACACAAAGATAACATTGCCAGGGTAAGTGGCAAACCTAGTGAGGTGATCCAGCTTTGCTCCCCTACATCCAGGGGTAATTAGGCTGTCAGCATTGTCCTTGTCCTTCTCTCTGATGGGGCAAACTGTGTATGTGTGTATGTGACTACACACGCAAGAAGGGCAGTTGTCTCCGAGCTGAGAGCTGGCTTATGTACATTATGTTTCTATACTCATAAATGCTCTGAACAAAATAGTTACAAAATAACTATTTTGAGTAATATTTAACATCTGAAGCTTCTGGTTTTAATGAAAGCTTATTTCTTACTTTCCCTCCAAAGAAATTGCAAAATTGAGACCCTAAATTAGGCTGGTGTAATTGTCTGCTAATTATGAAGCTCCTTAAAAAGTGAATTCTAGAGTCAATACTGACATCAGTGACCCTCATGTGAAAGAACTAGTGACATTCTGTCACTGACAGAGAACTAGACTCTGTCACACCTTGTTGACAGTAGGTAATAATTCTCTGTAAAGAGTTGAAATAAATGAGACTGCTTGAAAAACAGCAGCTGCTGCTGGGTAGTGCCCGTTTAAGCCAATGAAGTCACTTGTAACACAGGTTTTACCCAGCAAGAACAAGGATGGCAGAGTCTGAATGTCAGGTTTACCTAAAGGTAGCAATTGCAGAGTCAGGTCACATTCCACCTGAGGAGTTAAAAGTGAAGTTGTGCTGATGGTTTTTGTTGTTGTTGTTGTTGTTGGTTTTTCCTTTCACCCCTCTCAAAGTACCTTGTATGGTGTATGAGTAATTAGGCATGATCCCAATGTTTTATGAGAGTCCTCCCCACTACCTTGGTAGTATCAGGCCCCAGAGCTCCCACATCACCTTGGCCGGTTCACCCTCTCCGACCCACATAACCAGTCAGGACAATATGGGAAAGAAAACAGATTCTCCTTCTCTGAAGGAGTCACAGGCCTTCTGTTTCTTATTTCTGCCTCTGTACGAGAAGAGATGGGTCAGGAAATGAAGTGTAACTGTCTGGAAGAATGGCAGCAGATGTCAGATAGGAGAAAGATGAGGAAGGAAGTGGAGTGGAGTGGCTAGCCATTTCCTGGGAGAAATGCAGAGCTGTTCCTGCTTACGGCAGAATTAAATCCTGTGAAAGAAAGCAGTGTTCTTTTCCCTGTCAAATGTACTGTTTGTTGTAGTGGTGGAGCATCCAAGAAAGTGTAGACATTCCTATGTTTTGATCCTTCGTTGTACATTTCAGTTTCTCATGTTCTTGTTCAAAGAGCGAGAAGCTGCACCGAGGCAGTAATGATCTTTTCCTTTGCTGAATTAAACTGTAATATGCAAAACTCTGATTTTATGGTAGCAAACCAAATTTGATTGATTGATGTTTATCACCTTTACTGTTATTTAAATCAGAAGCCTAGAGTTCTAGTACAAACACATACACACTACCTACCACAAAGGACCAGTAATAACGATCATTAAAGCTCTAAGGAACATTTTAAATCAAAGGATTTTATCAGAACCTCCTTGGTGGCTTGTTTTTTGTAATGCTGCTGGGAACACAGGAATTGGGAACATGCAGCTCTAGGAACATGCAGCTCTTTACAGGGGACAGCCAGAAGTGGCATTGAACTGTAACTGCTGATCAATGTACAGAAGAGTGAATTCTGAAACTAAAACCAAGCTCCTTTGTGTCGGTATAAGAATTTGTACTTGGAGCCCTTTTCCTTCATTTAACTCTCTTTGCTATACTTGGATTGAGAAATGGTTGTATCAGCACTTCTCAGAGCCTGCTGTCCTGTGTTTCATGAATTCTGCCCTCAGAGCAGCAGTCCTTTCATACCAGTGTTTTTCACCTCTGCTCCTGACTCGCAGCTCCTGGAGCAGAGCCCGAGCGGAGGGAAGGAAATTTGTGCCCGAGGCGTAGTGTGCTGCTGGCCACTGAGTGAGAACAGTGTGCAATGCCGTGCAGAGATGCTCACATATGAGAGCTGTCTCCAGTATAAACTAAGGCATCTTCATGGATTGCTTTAATTTACAGTCTGTGACCACCTTTTCCCCTGTAACAGCCTGCTTGCTAGCACTCATCAGTACGCCGAAAATGGGGGCCAAGGTTTTATATTGGGCTTGTCCTTTGTTCCGTGTGGCACAGGGATAGCAGTCAAGTATTGTGACAGGTTAGAAATTGGAGTGGTGCAAAGCCTCCAGGATGAACATTGGAAACTGCAGATTTGGTATAGTCAGAGCCACGTTAGCTCAAGAAAATCACAACTGGCAAGGCTGGAAAGCAGCCACATAATCTTATTGTCCTGTGCCCCTGTTCAGACAATGTAAAAATACAGTGGATTACCCCGTGTTTGCATAAGCGGGGGAATCCTTTAGCATGGTTCCCCCGCGAGCACCGTGTACCTACAATAGACTAATTTACTTTCCATGTACCTTGTGTGGGTTGTCTTATAACAAACAGCCTTGACGACATAGTCTTGGAGGCTGATAGTTGTAGCAAGGATAATCTTGCACCAACCAGGCCAGGGAGATGAGTCAGGTCTGCAGTAAATCATGTAAATGAAAAAAAAAAAGACATTATAATGACAGGATGGACTTCACCATCTACGGAGCACAGCACAGCAATGCTGACGCATTTACAGAGCATTGAGACAGGGCCACTGAGCCCAGGGCCCCGCTACAAACCCTGAGCAAAGTCTGGGCCTTTTTGAGACAGAACGAGCCAGGAGCAGCTGGGCAGAGGATCCCAGGTCTGCCAAGTGGCAGCGCTCACGCCAGGGCTGGCACTGGGAACAGGACCCCATGCCGGGAATGCCAGAGGGGCAGCTGTCGCGGCAGGCGAGCCCGATGGAGAGTCAGCGGAGCGAGGGTCGTTCACAGCGTGTGTGGCTGCTCAGCTGGGAGTGGTGCACGGGGTGAGCTTTGGGCACCGGTGATCACAGAAAGCTGAGCTTTCACACAGCCTCAGAGGTTTAAACGCTTGTGTGAGTCCTGC
>NW_010175467.1:5610-14116 GCF_000695765.1 Mesitornis unicolor
GAAGGACCTTGCTGAGCAGGGGCGCTAGTTACTTTCGCAAGAATATTTTGTTTATCCTTTTCAAAGAGTTTCTTACTGAAAACTGAAGCGAAATATTTCCAGTCTGCCCGAGATATTTACAGATTTTACTTAATGGAAGGTTCCATGAGAGATCCCATTATTTTTCCTGAAGCACTGGGCTGCTATTTGCACTTTTAAAATTATTATTGTTATTACAATATTTTTCAGAAGTCCCAGGCAGAACTAGCCCAAAAATAATTGGAAAAAACATCTATGGCAAAATATAAAGTAGAAATTACGTAGATAGGAAGACAACTGCTGTCCTGTCATTTACGAAGAAAACCGTGATCTATTTTCACTTGCTGTTTAGCATTCAGGGGCCTGATCTAACAACCAGTAGAGTTTGTGGAAACTCCTCTGCTTTCAGTAGGAGCTTGACGAGGCTGTAAAGGCATCTATCATTAGGGAAAACACTTGAGGACTGAGGTATCTTCTATCAAATAACTTTTTCTCACAATATGAAATTAAGTGGTAAGAGTCGCTACTCATTCTGCAGTTCAGTTACAAGCCATCTAAAACCTGAAGTACTGAACAGGCTCTGATTTGCTGATGGCACTCTGCAAGTTCTATCTTTTGAGTAAGAACAGAAGGTTAAATATAATGCCGACCTATGCCCGATGCTAGTGACAAAGCCCTTTGTCTGGCTTTTCCCAAGAGACACGCTTACGTAGCTGTTCCTCAGGGATAAGACGTAATCTTTCAGGGTTGCTTGTCACAAATTTGTCCTCGTGTCGTACATTCACCCCTTTTAGCAGAATGCGATTAAGGGTGTGCAGAGCAGGTCCTACAGACAAATGGTGTGATCCCTGCTACATGAGGGGTGTCCCATTTTGTCAGGACAGATGTGATTTTCATTTTCCTCCGTTATTTGCCTGCGCCCATAATCTGCTGCTCCTGCATTCTGCGGCCGCGTCTCCCGTCTGAGGGTGAAGACAGGGATATCCATCTTGAAGAGTGATGGTCCGGCCGTTGCCAGTGCTTCCCTCTCCAAGTTGCTGTGTCCATATTAAATAGAGGCCCCCATTTATAAAGCTTGCACAAAGGTTGCATGTGCATGTGGAATATGTAGCTGATTTAACAACAAACCATCTCTGGACAGGAGTCAGAGTCTTGTAGCGCCTGCGAGTCAGCACTTAGGCACATTGTAGAGCCTCAGGTCGCATCCTTAAATTGTTTATTTTATTGTACTGCCTTCATAACTGTAGTGCCTAGAAGAACTTTAAACTCACAGATACTTTAATCTTCAGATTAAAAATCACAAGGGAGTATCTTTTTCTGGATAGACTCTAAGCATACCAATAACTCTTGCCTAGAACCTGTTTGGCACAGTCTGGCTGCTGGCCGGAGCTCTGTGCTGTCCTCACTGCGCAGATGAACGTTGTGCCCTTGGGACGCGAGGGGACAAGAAGCTTTGTCACCCACTGACATTTTCCCCTCTCCTGTGTAACTTCTGTTGAAGCCAGAGTTTGAACTAAAGGCTGGTTTTCTGGCAGTGAAGCGCTTTCTGTGAGCATACCAAGTGGATCTGAGTGAAATAAAGGAGAGGTGACGGAAGAGAGAAGATGAGGACCAGAAAATGCTGCTTCTGCTGCAAAGCTTTTCTGTGATTACTACCAGAGTATTTTACAAGCTAATTCAAAACGGTGGCACAGGTGCCTCAGTGCACGTCATTTCAGGTGCATCCTTATGCTCCTGTTGTTACAGCCCGTGTTGGCACTGTGGCCAGGCTGCAGCTGCTGCGATGAGCTGCTCTGTCCCTCTCCGGGAGGGAGAAGTGCCTGTGGTGAGACTGGGGAAGAGCAGAAGGCACCTGAGTTCTGCCTTTCGTAGGGGACTCTTGATGGGTTTACTTTCTACTGAAGTATTTCCGAAGTATTCCATTTTATTTTTGCATTTGTTACGGGTCCCTCCTTAATACCTTAGGGAAATGACCCAAAGGGCCTGCAATGGAATGAAATCCATTGACAATTCAGGGCTGAGAAAGCCTGAGGGTCACATAGCAGCGTAGGAGAGTCTGGTTTAGGGACAAGCAGGAGGCACGTGCCTTTGTCAGCCTTCCCTAACAGTCTGATTTCCCACTGGGTATCAAGGTAGTCAAAAAATACACTGAAAAAGAATGCCCACAGCACACATGGCATCAGTTACTCTTTATTTAGCTCTGTTTGTCAGTCACACTCAGTAGCTTTTCCAACATAATGAGAAGTCTGGTAATTTTGGCACTCTGGGGCATTTTCTTTCTTTTAGCGTGGAAGGAACGGAGTTGGGGCCTTTTGTGGTAGGTGCACAGATGTCGTGCTGTCATTTAAAAGTAATACTTCACTCAAACAAAATGTCTTGGTAAGAATCCATGTTTGCTTTTGTTTTGAGGTGAAGGAAGCTTCGCGTGAACCACAGATGGTGTTTACAGCTCGTCATGCAGCTATCACTTTCCAGACAGATGGAGAAACATGGCGAGAACAGAAAGAGAAAAAGGCAGCTCTGATGGTTGGCATCTTAATTGGTGTTTTTGTACTGTGCTGGATCCCTTTCTTCATCACAGAATTAATAAGTCCCCTCTGTTCCTGCAACATCCCACCCGTCTGGAAAAGCATCTTTCTTTGGCTTGGCTACTCCAATTCTTTTTTTAATCCTCTCATTTATACAGCATTTAACAAAAATTACAACAATGCCTTCAGGAACCTTTTTGTAAAGCAGAGATAAAAGGGGACACAGAGGAGAAAATGATCCCTTTATTGCATAATACTGAGATTTCTTGAGAGAAACATGCCTGTGATATGTACAGTTTTCACGCACAAGAGCTACTTGAGGGGATTTAGGGACAAGGAAAAAGAAAATGGAAGATGTTTGGATATAAACCTGCTGAAAGTTTACAGCTCCCCCTTGGAAATACGTCTGTGCTGCTGCAGGGTCTGGCACAGAAGATGGAAGGGGTGAATACCTCCCGTCTGCTCTTTGGTCCAGCACATGTCGAGGTCTGCAGGCGACACTGCATGTGTCTGATACCGTGACTGTCAAAGCTGGCTGGGCTGATCTCATCTACCCAGCTACAGGTGCCGTTCTGTAGCTCTCATCATGAGCAAAGACACCAGTGGGAACTGCTAACTGAGCAGTACTGAAATGTTTGTGATATGGGCAGGCTGCTGGCTTCATGTTCAGGATTTATTTGAAAGGAAATAAACACGCTGCATTCAATCAGTTGTTGAATTGATGTGAAATTAAAATGGACGACCAAGCAGCTCAAAACCATGTCCTAGTATGACTGAAGGGCTGTGTGTTCTCTAGCAAGCAGCAGTCTTTGATGGGAAGTCTTGGTGAAATACAGGTCAGTTGTGTTCCCATGTCCCCACTTTCATTTTCAGTGAGATTTTAGAGCCAAGTGTAAAATTATTCAGAGCTACAGAGAATGTAGTAAGTGTAGTAAGCTCACCACGCTTGCACAGGAGGAGAATCGAGCGTGGAGTTTTCACCTGTGTTGTACTCTCTCATTCTGCAGGGCTCAGGATCTCCCTGTTTTCTGAAACCCAGGTGAGCTCAAGACAGACACCTGGTACCTCCAAGTGCAGGGGGACTGTATGCAGTATTACTTCATGCTACCCTAAAACTAAGCGTGCATTTGTGTTACGAACACCAAACATGCTGTATTCAATCACCAGGGTTGCTGGCAGCTTGTGATGTGTAACTGCACTGCGCCGTTTGGGCTCCTTGCATTGCAAATGTTGTGCTCATCACTCGACCTGAGTGAAGTCCACAATTTGTCAGCTTGCATCAACTTTCTGCTACTGTAAGAAAGGTATTGATCCCATCAAGTCTAAGTGACTCCGAAAACTCCAGAGTGACTCAAACCGAAGCCTTAAATTGTTTATCCAAGATCTAACACCTTTGTCCCAACAATATATACATAAATAAATTAAAAGATAAGTATTTCCATGCATACTGCCCAGACTTTGTCTCTGTATTTGTTCCTCTAGTGGGTTCAGTTTCCTCCATTGCCTGAGGGGGGATGCTGATGGTATCTCTCAGTATTTCTAGTGCAGCAGCTTTTTACTGGCACAGCACCCTCTCCCATCTCCTGAAGTTGCTCTAGGTACTGTGAGGGCAAAGTATCATAGCCCTGATGGGGCTGGGCAACATCACAACTCCTTGTAGAGCTGAGGTTTAACCTTTTACGCTGCCTTTCTCTGCCAGTTTTGTGTTTGCTGCTGCTTAAGCAAACCCTTTGATTCAAAGCGCACCCTCAGGCAACCACCACAAAACTGCACAGAATGACTAAAAGTCCTGAATTTCAGCTCCAGCAATATGCACCACGGGCATCATGAGCTCACTGCAGTGCATGGCACTCAGCCTCTTCTCTGACAATTACCAAGCTAACGGGCACCGCATCGACGCGAGTGCTGACCGCGTGGCTCCTACCGAAATCTTGCTGTCCTGGTGGTCTCCATCAGTGTGCAGTGAGATCAGGCGCTGCTGTGCATCACACCCTGCAGCACTGACCTTCCAGTGGGACCTGCAGCCAGCCACCTGTGTATCTCACATATATCTGGTAGGGGATGCTTCTCCTCTCCATTTCAATGGGAATTAAGAAATTTTAATAACGTCAAATTTCAGAAAGTTGTTAGATAGTGGCTCAGACTTTTAAATGCCAACTGAAATAACTTTCCCTTGTGATTCTCAATTTGCCTGCATACGGAACAGCTACAGTTCAAACTAATGTTTGGAGGCTTAAACTGGAAGGAAGACACATATGCAACAGTCTAACACTAAAACCTGCAGGCCTTATTCAGAACCATTGATGAATTTTTCAAGTGAATTGAATTTTTCATCTAAGATGCTCTAAAAACCTTAAAATCCAAACAGATGATGTGGAAGAAAAAAAAATGAAGAGGTCATCTTACACTGGTTGTTGAGGATACAAATCTCCTGCGTATGGCTACTCCTGAAGTTTCCAATAGTCATGCTTTGGCCAGATTTTAGTATTCATACCCCATCTGCCTGGTAAGAGCAGCAGTTACTGGCACACCAATTAACAGCCTCCCTGCTGTGATGAAGTTCAGGACATCACAGCCTGTGCTGCAGCAGGGACAGCGAGAGCTCTGTTTTTCCTGTCTGTGCCAGCTGACCGGGGGACCACGGACTCCAGATCTGGAGCGACACAAATTTTCAGGTAGGTTTTACTATGGCTTGACATCTGGGGCTTGAGGAAACACCGTACAGCCAGAAGAGAACTGCGCAGTGCAGCGTGGCCGTACGCTGCGCTGGAATTACTGCAAATCCTGAAGATGCAGCGGGGCTGTCTTCAGCGGGCTTGAGAACTGGGAGCAGGGCCACTGATGTAGCGTACAAGGTAGCTCTCCACCTCCCCAGAGATGAATTTAGCTTCCTTAGGAGGTGAATCTGAGGCTCTGTAATTTTTCGATGAGAAGTTCTCAAATTAACTAGTTTAGACCTCTGCCTACCCAAGCATCTGTGGCAGCAGGGAGTTGTTACAGAACGACAGCCTTCACAGAATCACAGAATCACAGAACGTTAGGGATTGGAAGGGACCTCAAAAGCTCATCCAGTCCAATCCCCCTGCCGGAGCAGGAACACCCAGATGAGGTTGCACAGGAAGGTGTCCAGGCGGGTTTTGAATGTCTCCAGAGAAGGAGACTCCACAACCTCTCTGGGCAAGGCTGCTCCAGTGCTCTGTCACCGTCACTGAGAAGAAGTTTCTTCTCAAATTTAAATTTCTTCCAGGGAAAGCAGCCTGGCTTCACGCTCGCCCAGCGGCAACGAGAAACGAGCAGAGCTTTCATTTCACTACAGCGGAGTACTAAAAAACTCCCAACAAAATCGGCTTCCCACACTGGCTCTGTGCATGCCTGCATTTAGAAGAGCAGTGGCACATATTCAGGATTTAAAATCCTGTATTTTAATCACATGGAATCTGAGCTTAGTGCTGGGGGAAAGAAATGTGTTCCCTGGGGTTATGGCCTGAGCTGCTGGGTGCTGCTCCTCACTTAAAAGCAGAAAAGGCCTTACCCTCCCCTGGCCTGCACAGCAAGTGCAGCTCATGGATTTGTGTGTGAAGCGCGGTAACTTGGTGTGCTGGGAGCATAACTGTTGGATAGTCATCAACCTTGACTAAAAAAAGGGGGAACTGTGGATAATTTTCTACCTCCCTTGGTATGTTATTTCTGTGATTAATTACTCTCATTATTAAAACTTGCAGCTTTATTTTAATTGAAAAAAGAGTAAAATCCTTTTTCTGCACTTCAAGCAGTGGAGTTTAGCTCTTACATTATTGCTGTTATCCTTGGCTTCAAAACAGACAAAAGTATGGAGGACGCTACGCCCTCGTGAACTAAGATAAATGATACAGTATCTTGAATATCCAAATAGAAAAAGTAAATAAATCGGCTCTTCTAAAGAAACATCATTTGGCAGTGGTTAGCCATACGGTCATTTATTTCCCCAGGCAGAGGTTGCTGGTTTGGAGGGCAGCAGTCACCTCTGCCTGTACACTGTGGACCACTGGTTGTGTTTCCTGACACTGAATTTGCTCCTAGAAAACTCACTGGGCATTATTGCTCAGCAGAACAGCATTGCTGTATCCTGCAGAAGGTGCTGAGACCCTGCAGCTATTTTGAAATTAGGGCCTGTCCAGATTGTGAGCAACCAAAGAGCTTTGGAAGATGCAAGTGAACGGAAAATGCTAGTGACTTCCTATGCTCCTCCTCGGTCCACAAAACCCACATCCATGCTCCAGCTTCCACATTTAAAGCTCTTCAGTAATTGATTATTGTACCTAGAGCTCCTGATCTTTCAACCATGCTTCAGTCTCCGCTTCTGAATAGCTGTTCCACATGAGGACTCCCAAGCCTTTCCTATATGGAGACCTCATGCAAAAAGAGGTGTTTTAGCCCCAAGAATAGACATCGACAGGCCCCTGCGAGCAGTACCTCACAAGCTGCTCTGTACCAGTCACCAAGAAGCCAGGTAGGAGCAGCAGCTGATTATGGGAATGTGCTGCTGGGTGTGAAGCAGCCACCAACCCTGCCTGAAGTGTTGGTGCAGAGGCACCACAGCCCCTGCCTGGAGCTCCATTTGGCACAGGCTGCAGCAGACACTGCATGGATAAACAGGCTTGTGTTCATAATTTTTTTAGATAAAAGACTATCCTAAGAGTATGTCATCCACCACCCAAACAAGCAAGATCTGTGCCCTACTTACATGCCTAATATAGCAAAGCTGGTGCTGAGGTGGGTGTAGCAGCAAAGCACGTGTCTCCCTCTGCCTGGTTTGCTGAGTACCAGCACCTGTACAATGTGGGACTTGAAGGAAGTAATACCCTTTCTCTCCTGCAAGTAATTTTATGTTCCTGGAGATACTTCAGCAAAGTTTGGCTATGTCCCATATGGCTGGGTATACCTGTGCTATAGTGTGAAGTGTGCAGCGTGCTACTTTGTCACACAGTGAAATGCTTTTGCATGTCATAGCATTGTTTGGTTCAGGAGACTACACGCTAAGGTCACACTTCAATAATCAGACTTTTTCATGAAATAAAGAGGAAGAAAGGAAGAAACCTTTAAGAAAATATTGGTCATGTTTTAATTCACCTTTCAAGATTTTATTTTATTCAAATCCATAGTGACTTTGTGCAGTACTGCATTCATTCTAGTATATGGTAACAAAAAGATCATCTGGATTTTGTCACGCTTGGATTAGGAGGTGTATGTAACTGATTTCACTCTCAAAAGGTATTTGACAAGTGCACTTGTGGAACTGCAGTTGAAGCAAGTTGTCATGGTCTGAAAGAACTGTATGCCTTACGTTCAAAGAGCGGCTCAGCTTCTGAAACAAAGATCAGACTTTACTGAAGTTCATTCATCAGCATATCAAAATAATTAAGTTTACTGAAAGGCAAATTAAGGCTCTAAGCAGGCTCTATCAAATAAAAAAAAGTAAAGTTTTGCTATTTGTAAATGTTACTTTACAAGCCTGGTAACACCAAATGAATTCAGGGCAAGATCTCTCACTTTAAACAGTCAAAGAACTCCAGCAATACTGAGGTAAAATTCTGAGAAACGCTTAGGTCCTCCCTTGCAAGCAGCTGAAACAGAGAATGAAGACAGATTGTGCTTGCTATAGGTTTGTGTAACCCTTTGCATACACACTCAGAATTTAGTGCCTCAGCTGCACAGCTCCAATCACCAAACGGGGGGCATTAAAAATATGTTTAATTTTTTAGGTAAAAAAATTAATGTAATAATTATACAAAAAGACCTTAAATCTCCAGCAAAGACACGGGACACAATGAAGCTTATTGACTTAAAAAGGAAAAAACCCCTTTAAAGCACTGCCCTCCTTTCTTTGAAAACTCCACTTAGAAGTTACCTCCTGACACCGCCCTTCACTGACAAATAGCTGTCGGCATTTTACTGGAAATTAACTCAGTTGTTTCTGTTCA
>NW_010175467.1:14147-24760 GCF_000695765.1 Mesitornis unicolor
TGTTCATAGCGTCAGAGTCTTGGATATGGTTCCCAAAATTCACCTTCCCACGAGCAGCCGTAGCATGGTGTGTGCTCGTGCCTCCACACTAAAACTGACTGGGGAGAGCCTGATGCCATGGTCAAGTCATCATGGTCAGTGGGATGAGGAGAGAAGCTGGCCATTTGAAGGGTCTCTTCCGTGTTGGTCTGTTGGTACCTTCCCAGGTACCAAAAAAAAGTGTACCCCCAATGTATACAGCCTGCAACAGAAGGCAAGGAACTGCTGATGTAAACGTTTCCATACCTCTCCAGCCTCTTTCCTCATTTTCACACGAGCATCTGAAAGCAAAGAATGTCCATCTGCCCTGGATTTCAACCTATTGTTGAAAGAAATCGAGCTGTTACATTAAGTCATAATCTGGACTCTGATTTATTTTCTGATGAGCCTTGACTGGATCTTCACAAACCCCAGACTTAATCACTAGCTCCCAGCCAAAGCAATGCTTCCCATGTTTTTATATTCTATGTTACTGTGTTTGTAACAGGTAAGCTTAAAGTTTAGTGTTATACTGAACAAATAATCATGTCATTTATTATACATTATTAAAATTCATTACTTACCTTACCTAGGAAATTTTGCTTAATACTGAAGCAATTTTGATGAAAATTGCAAAACCCAAACCTAAATATCCATTCAGGTTATTTTTTCAGAAGTGCACAGTATACAAATATGTCACAGCTTGAATTCACAAACAGGTTACCTTGGTGCCAAAGTTCGATTATTTGATTTACTAATTAGAAAGAAAACTACCATTTTTATAGAGGGCAGAATAAATAATGCCTCCAAGTATCAAAGCTGACTAGAGAATATCTGCAAGTAGCACTCAATGCAAACTTCCTTCTCTGAAGGAGCTCTGCATGTAATTTTGCCTTCATTATTTCAGTAGCTCTGGGAAGACTGCCTTTGAATACACACAAGTGGAGCAGCCTCTACCTATTCAGTCACCAACTAATGTGGGGGGGTAAGGCGCAAGCTGGCTCAGTAGGAAGGTTTTCCTTCTGTTTGTACTGAAGGAAAAGTGTTTACAGTTGTCACAAAACCAGCCTCATTTAGGAGAAGGCACATCACATTGAACAGAGCCTACCAGAGTTCTGGTGGCTCACTGCATTTCACCTGGACAATAAATGCCCACACTTCTCCATTTTCAGTGCTACAGAGTTTGCATAAATTCACATGTGCTGATATGAAACCTTCCATTTATTCTAAAGGAGTGGAATTGGGTATCGTGGTGTGATGAACCTGTGCCGTCTCCACTGGGAGTTCTGTACCAGATGCTATGGAAGACATGGATAACCTTCTCTGGATCTCCTCTGCATACACCAAGTTTGACAGTCTGTGCAAATACCAAAACACCAAACTTACCAAATCAGCAAAAGAAAACAAAATGTTACCAGTTGGTGGGTGACACATGAGAACATCCTCAGGAGTGATACTGACACAATGCATCTTTTAATGCACTCGTAACTAAAAGGATATTAAGGCTTCTAAAGCAAGTGTCACCTTAAAAACACAACAGCAGAAGGTCACTGGATTCCAAACGTTCTTTATTTTATATTTGCTGCCATAGAAAGTAACCGAACAGCACTGTCATCAGTGTCACTGAGAAAAAGGAACGTGGTTTTCTTCTCCTGAAGATGTGATGTACATTAAGAAGTCAGTCCAAAATCCTGATGTTAAGTACAAAAAGCAACTGTTTGAATTATAAAATACTGTATATACAGATATAAAAATGTTTCTGAAAGTGTTCCACAAAGTTTCTAGACTTCGAAGGGCAAATCTTCAGCAGGGTAAATAGGCTGTTGTCTTCAAAGGTGAGGATCAGTTCATTTCAGCAGAATGTCTGAATCTTTATCTTCCTATATTACAGGTGACACAGACACTGGTTTTCATCCCAGACAGGGATAGCATGATGGTCCTAGTGATTAAGGTGTTTTTTTCCTGGAGCTATTAACTTAACAAGCACGCTCTATATATAAAAATGAAATTTCCAAGAATTTTATACAACAGCTAGACTTTATAAAAATATATATCTATAATTTTACACCAGGAATTATCCAAGTTAAGTTTCCATTTTCTTATGTCTTAACCATTAGAAATTAATTTTTATCCTTTGGAATCTTATCTATGGCTAGAGTGTAAATGGAAATAATGTGAAGTTGTTAGCTGGTGAAGAGAGTTTCAAGAATCTCATACTGTGGGGTATTTTTTTTTGGCCAAAATTAACAAACCACTACATTCTGCAGTGCTTATCTTGTGTTACGGGACATATTACACAGCACATACCCACTTACTCCAGAATCTTGACCTAATTCAGTGTTAAAACCCAAATAAAAAACATCCACGTTGTCCTTACTGTGGAAAAAACAGCAAACCCAAATAAATAAAATTGGACAGTATTTCTATTTTGCTGTACTGTGTTAACTCTTTACTGTGTAGTGGAGGCAATAATGAATAATACAGCCACGTGATGAAGGAATGTAAAGCTGAATACATACTGGAAAAAACCAGACTTCTACAGCTGTGTGTATATTTTTATATATATATATCTCTATATATCTATATATCTACATTGCAGTTACAACTGTCACCTCACAAAAGAGATTCAAAGGACTGAACAACCGTCTGTACCCTTCACCAGCTGGAGTTCTTCATGAAGAACTGGCTTTCAGCTTGGACAGCAGCATTTCGTTCTTACGGCACTCCTGTTGGCAGAAAGCAAACAGATGAGGTAGTTGCTCTTAAGTCTTCTAGTTATAGCTTCACATCAGCAAAACCAAACCCTTTTATTTTGAAAGGTCTCCAAAATCCAAAGTAGCTGGAGGTAATTCTTATTCGTTCATAATGTTATTCCAATGGTAATATTCATTAAATTTTATGACATTCAAGCCAAAAGGAATGCTGCTTGACCATTTGTCTGAAGTTGTTACCATTACCTAGAGCAGATCACCTTTTCATTATAAATTGAACAAATCTGAAATTGAGTTTACTTTTAGGTCATCTGGAACTTCACAAGACAGTCTGCAAAAAAGTCGGTGTTCAGGGAACAACTCTAGGTCAAAAAAATAGATTTGCATAAGTACATAATGTCTGTTTTCAATGCCAGAATCATGACTTCCTTTATTTTTAAGGATAGCAAGGTTGAGAAGAAGTTTCCTCACAAGGCAGTGGAAGAAAAATTGATTATTTATGGTTCCACATAAAAATAAATAAATTCAAAAAAGAAATCCACCTAACTTCTGCAACTAAAAGTAGAAAAGGAGCTGAACAGTCCCTGCCATTCTCCCGGAGCACACTGAAATAGGAAGGAGATTTCTCAGAACAAAGCAGGACAAATTACAGAAAGATGTTTTTCCTCAAACATCCAAAGCCAAATGACAATTTTGCCTGGCAGCACTACTTTGTAATTCACTGTCATGGAGACAGTAATTAACAGAAGCATATTGTGATGAAAAGCTTGGGAAAGGCTAAATCAATGAAGTGTTAAACAGTGCTTTCACAGTGGTTAGAAAACAAGGCAGGTTCCTAAAGGCTTGTAGCTACTGCAACTCTGGATTTCCTCCCTTATTCATACATTTCCACAACCCTCTTCACTCCAATACCCAACTGCTCATAGATCTTTAAGAGATTCACTTTGGAAACCTAAATACATAGCTTGCTCAGTCACAAATTATTTCCCTGTAACATGGAGGGGTGCTGGTGTATCAGTGAAAAAGAATTTCCAGAATCAAAATTCAGAGTCCAAGAATCATGTGGAGACAACAACCAAGAGACACCGTGGACATGGTGTGACAAGCATCGTATCAGGAAATCCTGTCCATACACTAATGCACAAGTCAAGCCAAAATGGGTCACTGGAGACTGGGCAGTTTACATTAGCGAAAATGTTCTTACCTCTTTAAATTCCTTCACTGTTTTAAAGTAAAGCCTCTGTTTCTCTAGAAGCTCTAAGTATTCGTCATTCAGCTGGTCTCTTCGCATTTTGTTTTCTTGCTTCTTCTTTTCCATCTGTTGATACACAGGGAGGATAAGAGATCACACACACGCATATACTATGTAAGGAACAATTATCTATAATAGATAATGAGAGACAGATACTTCACAAATGATACTTCTGCCTCATGCTTTAAACACAATGAACATTTAAGCCAGCTCGTAAAAAAAATTAAAAGCCCCATGCTAAAGTCTCAGTACCAGTGGCACTATAGGTGGCATTCAGAATTAAACTAAGGCTCACATCTCTGCAAGACAGGAATCTTGCTCACTGAACAATCCTACTGCAGTGACACAGTGAAATTAATTAACCAAAGTTTTGGTGCACCACTGAGATCCTGTTTAGGTTGGTTATTATACTGTATCAAATGCAGAGGGCAGGAATGTCTTTGCCTACCTATGCAATGCTGTACCTGCTCAAGACCCACACATAAGACATCTCTCTTCTTTTCTGCACATGACAAAGTTGTGACAAATGTAACTTAAGTCCCCAAATGCCAAGAGGATTGGCTTTTATTATAGAACAGACTGCTTTCCTCTCGGGGTAGGTCTAAGGAAGTTCTTCCGTCACAGCATTACAGACAAGTTTACTAAATTTTCCTTCCCTCTCTCTGGTGGTGCTAGGGCACAACCACATAAAAAGCCCTGCTGCATTCTTCCCAAAAATAATTTTTGCATTCTCTCTGATCAGCTTTTGCTTCCTAAATTTTGACATGCAATTTCAAAAACTGTACGAAACCTCTAAAGCCTAAACAAGCAAGTAATTCACTCCACAGCAGAACATGCTGCTTTTCAAGATCTATGTATCACCATTGATCTTACTGATTCTTATCAGTAGAAGAAATGAGCAGATCCCGACCTCTCCCCGAGTACGAACACTGCTAACAAGGTACGTCTCCTTTACAAAGCCAGCTGCTGTCCAAAACGTCAGGGAATCTCTCCTAACACAACTTATCAAGGCCAGTAGGCTTTTAAAATTATCCTTGAAGTGTTGAATGTGTTAATACAGAAAAAAGCATTATCGTAGGCATCCCAATTCCTTTAGGATGAGGCTAAAATCAGCATTGCTAAAACATCTAGGAACTAGATTCTTGTGAAGAGGCCCTTGTGATAAGGCCCTTTGATAAACTGCTTCCTTTATGCATGACCATGACAAATCTCTTGACATGCTCCTCTCAGTACAAACTGGCCTGCTCTGTCCTCAGAAACTCTCAGGAGTATCTGTTATCACACTGAAATTCTTGTTTGCAAGCTACTCCTTTTCTTGGTGACAAGTTACGTCTGATTTCTCCTTAAGCCTCTTTTACAATGCAGTTACAATATGATGGGCTTTGAGTACCTCAAGAGAAATTTCAGTTTAAGGTATAAAGTCTTCAGGGCTGTACAGAAAACAGTTAAAAGTGGATGCACCTTAAGAGCGAATCCTCAAACTGAACACTTCTGATGCCCTGCAGACACAAGTTGAACAGATCAGACTCAACCATAACGGGGATGAATAACCCTTGCAATGTACAACCACCCTGTCTGTTGAAAAAGTCATCCAACAGACATTTCCCAGGTGCCTTTCCTTTTGCTGCAGAGCTGTTCCCCAAGGAACCATGTGAATTGTTAAAACTTCATGAGCCTCCACTTGTTGTCAATATCTTCACTGGCATTGAGAAAACAACTACTAGTAGGTACCGAATTATTATCTACTCCGTCACTAACAAGTCATTTTTTTCTCTCCATTGAGATAAACTTAAGATTTTTCAGTCAGAAACTCCTGTTTCTTTCCATCAGCTGTAACTGACACATCCTGCACCCAGGAATGAAACCTCACTCGTGCACTCTCCCACAATACGTCAGTGGCCAAACTGCCAGTGCGGGAACACAGCACAAGAGATGTGAGCTCCCGTTGCTTTCAGCAACCATCAGAGATGCTGAAATTGTATTCTCCCCCAAAATAAAGAGCCACCTGACATGATAGCTCCCATTCACTTCCCTCATCCTTATCTGTACATGAAGCAGCTGCAACTTTGGATTCCACTTGACAATATAGTAAAAGAGTCTAGAAGGATTTTATGGACTTCAAAGATTTACGAGTTCAATTGCAAGAACCTGAGTAAGTCACAGCAGAGCTCTCGCTCTGCTTTCACTCCTTGCATTTGCTGTGCTGTTACCCTTTCCTGTGTGTGTAAGGGAGGACACGACAGAAAACAAAACACTGACCTCCTGGACAGTTTCAATTTGGGGCTCTTGCTTGCTGCAGCAATTACAATAGTATCATTCTTCCAAAAGAAAGCAATGCAATTATCTTCAAGCTCATCTTCACTAATTAGAACTGTACTGTTCTAAAGTATTTTCATAGCCTGACACTGAGCGACTCACTGTGTCAACAGCCTTCATGACAGAAAGGTGACCTACACATACAACCACCAATAACACTATTCCTTCTGCTGTTGTTTTGTCCTCTCTGAAAACAAGAGGTCAAGCAAATAGAAAATAATTCACTACAAAAAAAGGGCAATGAACTAGCCACCTCTTCAAACACAGTGGTCTACAGTAAACATATTTTTATAGTATAGAGTATATTAGTGCAAAAGAGCTTTATTACAGCCTGAGTTGCATCCTGTTTTGGTTTCTAGTGTATTTTGCACTTGAAGTTTCTGTTTAGCTATTGACATAGAACAGCCCAATACCTGGACAGACTGCACTTTCAGTACACACTCTAGTACATATTGATCCATAGTCTATCATATTTCCATTTAAACTCCAGTAAAGAACAGCTATAATCCACTACAAAGAATTTCCTGGGTCTATAAAGAACCTCAGAGCCCATGTGTGGGACTTAGGAAAATACAAGTATGTTTGCCTACGAAAATAAAAGAGTGAGACAACATAACAGCTACAATTAGTAACTAGCATTAACAAGAAGTACCTAAGCCTATCCAGTATATGCAAATCTGCCTGTAGGCAGCTTTACTTGGAGCTGCTGTTGGACCTCATGCTTGCATTGCCCAAAGACCACTTAACACAAGTCCACTTAGGCTGTGATTTTACAAAACAGTGCCCAAATGTTACCAGAAGCAGTTTTGGCTTCTCTGAACAAGCACTGGGGCTCTGCTCATCCACAAAGCCCCTTCACTTGCTGTGTGGACACAACACACATCAGCAATGCTGAGCCTTTACTAAATCAGGTTAAAACCAACTTAAAATAACAAAAAAAAAAAATCACAAAGCCAGCCGAGTGGATTCAATAGATGTCAGATGAGCACTGCCACTGGGACAAGGGAAGCTGATGGCTGGGACTCCGTGAGGTGCTGCTGACCCTCAGCAGCAGCAGAAAGCAGCTTCAGTCAGCGCCATCTGCCTGCGAAACGGCGCCTGAGACGTGGGTCTGACTGCACCCACGCATTCTGAAAGGAAGAATTCTCCTGCCTTCAGTGGTAGACAGCTGTGTCTAGCATCTAAATCACTCCCTGCCAATAACAAAGTTAAGGTGTGTAAGCTTCCTGCCAGGAAAGAGGTGTTATAATACCTCTATTCTACTCTATTCATGAGGATTTTAGTGGGGAGAGGTTTCTTATGAATGTGAAAAGAAATAGTACTTGTTAGCTGCTTGCTTAATTTGCACCTCACGTAATGGATTTCGCCATGCCATTACCCAAGAGGCTTTTCTGACATAATTCCCAGGTTCTAGCAAAGGAAGTGAGAAGTCTCAGACCTTCATTCGATTCTGTTTGATGCCTTCTACAATCTGCTCCATCTGCCGTAAAAACTGCTCACGAGAACCAGAAGATGCCATTGCTCTGGAAAGGAAAAAAAAAGGTAATAATTGACAGGAATGCGGGACAACACGTCTCACCTACAGCTCTCTTGCGTATTTACCCACATCTAAGAATTCACATTGCTTAGTGTTCTGTGTAAAAACTAATCTTTTAAATCACTGATTTCAGGTAGAAGTGCAGCTCTTCAGCTGGTATAAACTACCAAAGAGATGGGAACAGAGACTACAGACCTCACCACCAGCATCCTCCCTTTCAGTTCAAGTCTGTTCCTCTTTCTCATATGTTGTACAGAAATAAATCACTATTAACTAACCAAAAGCACAAATCTGTAAGAAAAGCAGCTGTTGTGATTATTGAGAAGTTAAGTAGAGGACGAGGAGAACAGCAAATATTCTAGAAAACAATTTCATGCCCTAATAAGGAAAGCCCAGAAGTAATTTTAGACTTGTAACGTATTTTATAAAGATCAAGAAAAATAAACCAAAGACAATACAATCAATCCCCCACACACCCAATGAAAAAACCAACCCAAAACCCAGCTGTCAATTGCAGTATTGGTTTCTAATGACTGGACAGAATCAAAAGGGTCTCATCACTGAGCAAAACAGATCTACAAACCCTGCTGCAAAGGAAAACGTCTGCGATACTTAATTCCTGGAGGGTTTTTTTGGTAATTAAAAGGTTTGGATAGAACAGTAGGAAAAAAAAATAACCAAAATTTCTGACCAAACACAGAAGGATATGAGTGTATAGAACTAAGTAAAGAGCTAATTACTTAAGAGGAAAAAATAAAGGCTTAGAATTTCATAACAGAATTATAAAATGATACAGTAGGAAGAACTGCTTAAAGCTATGACAAGGCCATCTCCTGCCCCATGACTATCCTGAGCTGCACTGCTGTGACAAAAAACTAGAACATTTTTCTCTGAAGTCAAAAAACACAGAGAAAAATAAATGCCAGGTACATGACAGACTGATATTTGCCCTCGAACTTCCAAGGGAACCATGATTTTACCTAAAGACTTCACACTATATCCAAACCTTTAAATACAGAGTTAGTTTATAATAAACATGTCTGAAATATGTCTGAGTATAACGTTTTGTACATAATGTAACAGCCACAACTTCACAAAACTGAGAAAAACATTTAAATTAATGCCAGGAAAATGATGATTGAAGGATTTCTTTTCACAACTGCACCTAAAGATCCAGATATAAAACATTTATGTTTATAGAAATTTCAAACACATTTTTACTCTCTATAACCCATGTCAACTTCCGTTTTTCCAACCAACCCTACTACTCATTGCACCTATCAAGAGAAAAAGGACCATTACTTACTGATGAAAGTTGTCATGAATAGAATTCAGTAGGTTAACCTGTGAATTAGAAAAAAATAAAATGAAATTTAGTTAAAAAATGACTATATAGATATTGCTTTGACAAGCAGTCCCCTGTATGAAAATCACCATAAGCTTTCTTTCAGAAAAGAATCCACGATCCTTTTGCATTAGTAAAATCTGTCCCAGTTGTGGAGCCACAGAAAGCAGGAGCGAGTCTGGGACCACAGCTGAGATTTTTAATTTTACTGACACCCAATTAAATCACTGATGATCTTCCAGCATGATGAGTTTCCAAACTAAAATGATGAGGTAAAATGGTGTGTATGTGTTCAACCTTGCCACACGAGGAACTTCCAGGTACTGAAGGCAGTGCATCACGGGGGAAAAAAAAGCCAATACAAAACCAGGAGGAAAACAAATAAAAGACCCCCCTCTCCTTTTCCTTCTGAGATGGGAACCAGCATCTCCTCACAACCTGTAAAGACTCACCCAGCAGTGCAGGAACTGCAGGTGAATTTCTGCACAGCTTTCATTGTGCAGATGAGTTTCAGAGGTTTCCAAACAGCCATGCAACATGACTCGCTTTGCTTGTATTATTTTACAGGCTGTTAAAAGGTGAACTTCTAAAAAGTAGAGAATGGCATTTCACATGCACAGCTTCACTTGCAAGATACTAAAATTGCACTGAATCAAGACAGAAGTAGAAATTTATAACAGTATCACAGGAATATTTTCTTGCTCTAGGTACAAACTTCCCCAACTAATGAAACTAGATATTGAATATTTTCTATGTAACTACCTTTCATTTTTTTCTTGCTTTCTACATATTGCTGAGAGCGCTAAAATTCACCAAGTAGCAATTACTGTGATTCTCTCTCTTGGCTTTGAATACTTCCTCCAGGTCTCCTGTGGTTAAACCTTTCAAGCAGTTTTTCCTTTTGATGAATGTTTGAAAGTGTTCTGTACTAAACAAACCTGAGCAACGCAAACAGAACCACTTGCCCCACTGCAGCGGGAAGCTAAACTGATCTCTCCCAAATCTAAAATCTTCCGTCTGAATGAGACAGCGATAAGCATGACTCCAAACATCAGCTACGATACTTAAGAATTCCTGTTACTTAGAGGAAAGAAGTGACTGCACGACTCATTAATGTTTGCCAAGTCCACATCCCTGCTGCAATATATTTCCAATAAGCATGCGTTTCAGAATGTAATTCAAGTTTATAATGCAAAACACTCCAGTCATGAAAAGTAATGCAGCACAACGACTGCACTGTAAGAGTGCTGATGTGTTACACTACAAACAGCAAAATCAGCTTATAAACCCCAAAAGTCAGACATCATGAAAGTATTAGTTTAAAAGCATTTTTAAAATGAATCTTTCACAAAATATGAGCCATATTCACAGAGACATTTCATGTCAGAACTGTAACCTTTATAGCCAAAATTCAACTGTATAACAATTCCTGCT
>NW_010175467.1:24791-34909 GCF_000695765.1 Mesitornis unicolor
AAAGCAATTATGCTCAGGGTTGGTTTTGGGGTGAGAAAGTAAAAAAAACCCAAAAACCAAAAAACAACAAACAAAACAAAAAAAAAAGGACAAGAAAAAGCACAAGCGTATTCCAGAAATCTTTTGAGGCACGGATGCCAAAGGCATCTTTTTCTCATTAACAGACAATCTGTACTTGCCGAAACTCTGGTTCCAATATCAAAAGCAACGCAAGGAAACCTCAGCTATGTTATACATTTAACGCAGTTAAGACTGCATCAGAAGACATTCAGACCTCTCTCTTGTGACTGACATCAAGCTAAGGGAAACTCTTGATCAATTCATTTGTCTTCTGAAATTTTATCCATGTAAGTGAAGCTTGGAACTGAAAAAATAAAAAACCACCACCAAACCTCAACAAAAAGGCACTGAATTATATTAGCAAGAATATTCCCAATTTATACAACAATGAAATACATCTGTTCTGTGTTCTGTTGGCTGTTTTTTCATGTGCCCATTTCAAAAAGGTTCTCTGTATGCTTTTTAAACGTGCACGCTTGCCCACAAAATAATAATAAAAAATTAAACCATATTAAACTCTAACCTAGGGGAGACGTTAAAGGAATATAAATTCTATAGCTGCTACTTACCATAGTATTTTAAATCTGGTATATTGTTATCTGCAACCTGTTGTATTATATTTTATTAATACATTTCATCATTTCAAATAAGAAAATAACAATGAAAGACCACAGAAAAACAAAGCATGTGATCATCGTCTTACAGACATGTATTATTACATGTATTCTTAAATCACCTCGTCACAGAAGCTACTTTTAAATTTACTGTGATGCAGCTTGCATTCTGACAATGATCATAAAGCCGTGTAATTTCTGCAAAACAAAAGGGCCAGATCTACCTGGCCACTGCAGCTGTGCCTTAAAATACTTCTGTGAGGGTAAACTCAGGAAAGTTAAAATTTAGAATGGTAGTGTGAAAACAGTATTCTGGGTTGTGGGATCTTAATATCATCCTGGCCTCCAGAAAATCTGTAAGAAGTCCAGTCTTGTATATACGTTTGCCAAAGGAAAAAGATATTGTATCTCTAAAGAAGCTACATAAATTAAAGACTTTTCTGAATTGAAAAACTGAAAACGAGCTAGCACTTGTAACAGAACCAGCTGCTTAAAGGAAGGAAATGGTTGCTCATAATTTTCAAAAGCAAGAGATGAAGTGTCTTCACATAGCCAGAAATTTGACTACTGCTTGTCTCACAAACTAAAAAAATGTATCTAAGTAGTGCAAAACTAACTATTCAGTTCTTACTAGAATAAACACAGCAGCCTGAAGTATCAAAACTTTATGTATTTTAAAAGCAATGTCATAAATTTTAGCAAGTCCTATTTCTCTGCCTTTACTGAAGTCACGTACTTGTCACTGGAAAAAAAAAAAGAATTAGAAATGAGTCCATTAAAGTCATCCCCATGAAAGAGGTGAAGTCTGTATGGCAGGGAGAGAGGGGAGGGAAAAAAGCAAGGTGCTTTCATGAAAACTACTCTTCTGATCCTGATCCATTAAAACCATCTGTGACTTCAGTGCAGCAGGCTCAGACCCTGACAACTAAGTCTGATGTTGCTAACAGCAGCTGGAATTTGCTCCTCAAAGTTACTGACAAATAAATAGTCAAAAAAATAAAAAAAAATAAAAAGTATTGACCAAAAAGAGAAAAAGAGGGTAATTTGGTCCTGTGATATCAAGACAGAGCTATTTGCTAATCAAATGTTACTCATGCTTTGTGAACATAGTGAGTAGTTTAAACATGTGCTGCTAAAAGCACTTTTACAACACAGACTGTTTATCCCTCAACATTAGAAATACTCTGATGAATCAGCTGTTTCATTTGTACTTATAAAGACTTAACTCTGCTCTGAATATGGTGAAAGACAAGTAAAAACTCTTTATCGCCTTTTCCACAGACTGAATATTTAACAAACAGTAACAACGTTTTCTTACCTCCTTTTCCAAATATACTTTCTTATCATCCAGTGTATTATACAGAGTAAAGAACTGCTTCGTTTCTTTGTGAGTTGCTGAGACTGCAAACAAAAAAAAGGGTAGAATAATAAAAGAGCACAAGGTGAAATGGAATCTGTAAAAACACTTCATAGGCTTTATACGCTATCCTTCCCACCATCAATAATGGTACACACTTTAATACAGTCTGGAAGAATATTCCCTCTGTATGTGAATCACCAGCTGAGTTTGCAGCTACCACATTTTATGAGGACACCGCAGCTCAGTGTTTAAGTTAAGCCTCAACTGCTGACAGTTTTTTTATGTGAACACACGTTGGCACTATCAGCCGTGCTTCCTTACCACTGTCTGTTCATCCTTCCTTTGTGAGCTTCACCCTTACACCATGCAGGTAAGGCTGCTCTGCTGCCAACAGTTGCCCTCGCACAGAGGAACAGAGAGCAAGCGGACAGTCTGACAGTACTGTGTGGAAAAAACCCTGCATTATAGTATATATTTCCAGCTACACATGTGCAAGATGCCCAAGAAAGCTTTTACTGTTTTAAAGCCTTTTTACTCCTTAGAATTTATCGATGCTGATAGGATTGAATAATGCTTTCTTTTCAAGTAACACCCTCTGGTTCAGGCGATTACAGCAGATGTTGGTCATAGCTCTGTGGGGAAGGTAAGGACACACATTCCCTTTGGGCCTACAAGAAGATGACTGATACTCAAGTCTGCTAAGTGTTCATCTCTTCTTTAGTTCTTCAGTGCCTAAGGAAACCTAAGATACTTGTGATTCCCAAGGAAAGAGTTCAACAGAGAAGGACAGTGGGCAGAAAGTATTATGGTTAATATGTTAAGCATTATCTAGAATCCTGAACCTGGAAAAATGTATGGGTTAAAAAAGATAAACCTGAGTGAAATCATGCTCATTTCATTAACTCTAAAGGCTAACAAGTTGTCATATTTAAACCAAAACTTTACTGAACTGATACACTAGACTAAGCTTCAGAATGGAACCATTTCCAGCCAGCATGACCTCTCACCACATCACAACATCACTGAACATCAAAATTTTTAATGAAATTCCAACTTTTGATTTGTTCAATTCTGTTCTCCAGCTGAAGCTCAAGAACAACGCACAGCTCACAGCTGAATGTTTTAGTGACAGAAATCCAGCAGTGGCTACTTCTGCAGCAGTGAGATGTTCAGGACTAAAGAGCTTTCTGACTGCCACAGCACGACTGTGACACATGTTCTGCACATGCTGTAGTCTTGAGACTTGTCCCGAGTAGCGGCAGCCTAAAAGCACTGAAGAATTCAAGAAAGCCTGGCATAGATTGACAAATTAGTAAGGGCTGTTACAGCACTACAGACTGGGGGAAGAGTGGCTGGAGAGCAGCCCAGCAGAGGGACCTGGGAGTACTGGTTGACAATCGTTTGAACATGAGCCCGCAGTGTGTCAGGTGGCCCAGAAGGGCAATGGCATCCTGGCCTGTATCAGGAATAGTGTGGCCAGCAGCAGCAGGGATGTAATTCTGCCCTTGTACTCAGTACTGGTGAGGCCTCACCTCGAGTGCTGTGTACAGTTCTGGGCCCCTCACTTCAAGAAAGATATTGAGGTGCTGGAGCAGGTCCAGAGGAGAGCAACGAGGCTGGTGAAGGGACTAGAGGGAAAGTCTTATAATGAGAGGCTAAAGGAGCTGGGGTTGTTTAGCCTGGAGAAGAGGAGACTCAGGGGGGACCTTATCACTCTCCACAACTACCTGAAGGGACGTTGTAGTCAGGTCGGGCTCTTCTCCCAGGCAACTGGTGACAAGGCGAGAGGGCATGGCCTGCAGCTGCACCAGGGGAGGTTTAGGCTGGATATTAGAAAGCACTTTCTGATGGAGAGGGTGATCAGGCATTGGAATGGACTGCCCAGGGAGGTGGTGGAGTCACCATCCCTGGAGGTGTTTAAGGAAAGGCTGGATGTGATTCTATGATTTTCCAAATGCTGAAATTGGGCTGCTGCTTGAAAAACTGTATGAACACAAGGATTGCCAACAGGCTTACTTCAGGTGTGCACTCTTACTTTATTTGGTTTTTGCAGGACTGCTGCCAAATGGAAGAGGCCTTTCCCAAACCATTTCCCTTATGCAGCTCTTCCCTTTCTTGCAGCAGCTCTGGTAGTCACAGATTTTTTTTATGAGCGGATTTCATGTACCAACCCAGAAGAAAACTTCTCAGGATTTTCCACTGGGTTAGAAAGTTGTACCAGCTTATACAGCCTTAGGGGCACACACCAGAGCCCATGTAAGGTAACACAGATAAAGAAAGAAGAGGAAAGAGAAGCCAACTGGCTCATTGATTCTTCTGAAACTACTGCTTAATGTTTTCAAGGGAAGATGTTCAGCTAGGTAAAAAATAAAGCAGGAAATATTGGAACTCAAAAGCATCCTAGTACCGGATCACGGAATGAGGTTGGCAGGCATCGCTGAAGATTGTCTTGTCCACACCCCTTGGATCAAAGTTCAGAAAAACAGGTTTTGGCAACTCTGAAGATCACCTGAATATGTCTAAATGAAAAGCCTCTAAGAAATACCACAACTCACAGAAAGACTTGCTAGAGATTTTCAGCTCATTTTTGCAAAAGCTTAGCCTAGAAAACAGAGGTTCCCAGTTATGACTGTGTTACTCTAAGTTACGACATATATTTTGCACTATAGAAAACCAAGTCCCATAAAATTCAAAGCATCTTAAATCTACACCCAAAGCTGCACAAGTCTCTTATCTTAATCCTTCTGTGTTTCGTATATAAATGAAGTCCCCATCTTCTGAGCAGGCAGATGCTCTGACCATAGATTGTCTGAATTCACTTTGCCATGACAGATAAAACAATCTGTAGAAAATTTAATGTAAGACAACAAAGCTGCCTTTAAAGCTGGACTTGATTAAATAAACTGTGTGGCAAGCAAAGTAGGGGGGACGGAAGTACTGGATTTGTACTCCCTGTAGAAATACATCTAGTATCTAGTCCATGCACCGAGTTTGACAACACACATGGAAGATAGCGCACGACTACATCACTAGAGATGCCCCGTCAGGACTGAATCCAAGTTAGATAACAATTCTAGAACTGCTCAACCTTCAGGAGCTTGCTTCACACACATCTTTAAAACATTAGCTAGTTCTTCTTGGTGGAAACTTCTTTTAGCTTATGCTAATACACAGGCTATGTGTATATACACCAGTAAGTAGACTGGTCTGTTATCAGTTTAATGGAACAACTTTAAAGTTTCATTCTGTTTGCATGTTCCATAGCATCCATGCATAGCAAACACGTCAGCTGAGCACATTTCCACATTTTGTAAATTTCTATCATAAAAAAGTTAAAGACAATTTGCCCTCTGATCCTATCAGCATATTGCAGGATATTTAAGAAATCAAAAATTAAAGAAAACAATCCCTTCAGGAAACTGCCTTTACTTTGTACTTCTTGACATAGGCTGGTTCAGAACATGAATGAAATCTCATATCAATGAAGGCAATTAAAGCAATCTTATATTAATAGCAATTAATTGAACATTACCCAAATTTACAGCAACCTCATTTGTACACGGTGAATTAAGGACTTTGTAAACACACTGGTCATTAACCTAAATGACTGAACCTGTTGCAGACAAAATTTACTCCAGACATCTGGTACATCAAGTTTCACTCTCAGGAAAGTTCTTATAACCAGCTTATAAAACCTTGACAATAGTGTGTCTAATACAAAAAGACCCTTAAAATTCCAGAAAACTAGCAATTGCTGCTGTTACATGCCACATGCCTAAAATGTAATTGCCCTCCTTTCAGGGCTTTAGCCTTAAAGCAGGATGTTCCTGCTTGATATACATACCCTGACTGTAAAGTTCAATAAATCTCTTCTGATACTGTGTTAGCTCAGCTCGGCTGGGTACTTCATCAATCTTGCGTTGTAAAATGGCTATTTCTCTGTTTCTTCGTGCCTGAATAGAAAGTTAGGAGGGGAGAAAACAAAGCCTCTTCTTGTTCTCTTCTTAAAATGGATGAAGCCCCCCCAATAATATTTCGTTACAAAATAATTAATTTATGAAGAAAAAAAAAAGGCGTTGGCTGAGGCTCAATTTTTTGTAATTGATTTGTGACAGAAAAACTTTTTAAAATTAGAACAACAAAAAGAAGTGTTAGAAGTTACAAGGTAAGAAAACTGACAATAATTTTGTGCATGTAAATTTACACAGAGTTACTCACCAGTAACAGCCGGATCTTTTGAAGTTTCTCTTTCTCAGCTTTGTACTGCTGTTCTATAATCTTATTCGGCTCCTAGAATTTGAGAACCCAACACAATTGTGTGTTACAGTGGCATATGAGAGCTGCAGTGCAATAATATGCAGATTGGGCTGGCCTTCTGTATTTGCCCATTTTCCATTTAATAACTCCTACAATAACACCACCATTTGCTGTTATTTTAACAATGATTCATAATCTGCATTAAAAAACCTGACATCTTTTACTGTAAACAAATGCATTTTGCTCATTTTTAAGCCTTTGGTATTTTAGCTATTAAGATTTGTCAATAGTTCTTCCATTGCTTTACAACAGTCCCACACTGCGGTATTCAGGACAGGAACTTCCAATGTACCTCATTTCAGAGGTATGAATGTATTAAGTGTTTACCCGCTGACAATACAAGTAACGCAAAGTTTTCCTTTTCTGTTCATTCATTATTCTTTGCCATCAGTCTGGATGCACTTATGTTAAAGCCTAACTTCTGACAGCTGCTCACAGCAGCAATGTACTGAGGCACTGAAATCTTGTGCTTTCATCCTTCAAATAAATCCCCTTTTGAAGAAAAAAAGCCCAGCCAAAACAAACATGCCTTCTGAGGAAGACCTGTTTTTGTCAGAGGTATGCACTGCTCTTAACGCAACATCCAGAGATTCTTCTCTGCTACTAAAAAGAAAGAAGTGAAAGGCACAAATGCATCGATGAGTCAGCCCTGTGGTTTCTGCAAGAATAATGAAGAATATTAACTCCAGTGATTTTCACTCTACTGTATTTCTATGGTTATTAGCCTACCAGTGGCAAGAACAGAATTTTTCAGAGATTGCAACACACGCTTTAATGCTTACGAGAATGTGCCAAAAGTCAGAAGGAGCTAAACCAACATTTTAAAACACAAACTGTAAACAAAACCTCAGACATTTGGTATTACCTGTTCCTCCTCATTTTCCACTGCCTCAGCTTTCAAACTTTCAATACTTTGCTGAAGTCTCTCCATTTCTTCCTTTAAAACAAACAAAAAAATGTTAACTGAGAATTATTCTCTTCACAGAGGAGAGCAGGAAGCTTGACAGCATACATCTTTAACAAAATTGTGAAGCTGTCCACACACTTTATATTTAAATGTGTAAGATTAATCTGCATTCCCTGCTTAAGGGTAAGGCATCCATTAGTACTCATTACATAAAACTCTCTGCTTTTATCAAACACAGGAACAAATTTATTTCTTACTTGCAAATCCCACTAAGACAGCTATTGAGTGACATGGAAAATGAAACTGAAGAAGTAAAGGAATATCACAATAGCAATAGCATGATGCAAGACTGCAATATATAGCACTTGTAAAAATGAACGAACCTAAAGTTACTTGCAAGGAAGTTTCCATTACAACCCTTTAGAGCTTTCCAAAGGAGTATGTATGGGAAAATGAGATTCCTGTGCCCAGTCTATGCCTCAGGGCACTATTTCTTTTTACTACTTTTCATTCTATTAAATCCCATCCATTACTGTTTAAATAGAATGAATATAATTCTCTCTGATCATATTCTTAGGCAGTCCATAAACACAGCAATAAACAGGACTGCAAAACACAGCAATTAAACAGTAAAACTGAAACATGCTCTGAAAACTGCAATAGCTTCATCTCAGCCTTGTCTCTTTTGGTTGGTTGCTCCAACGCTAGAGGCCTTCTTGAGACCCTCCTCTTTGGCACTGTGCTGTTCTCACGTCACTGTTGGTTGTATTGTGCAAGAAGAGATGATCCATTTCAGGCTGTGAATAGCACAGGTGGGTATCTAGTACTGCCCAACCCCAAACTAACATTTTAGTGCTCCCTGTCAACCCACCCCAAGCTGCTCCCAGAATGGTAATAGGAACAAGAAGAGCCACAGCTGTGACCAAGGCTGATCTGGTATTTTATGTCTAGGAACTGCCCTGTATTAGACAGTCTCAGGCACAACAGCATCAAAGGCCACACAAATTCAGATGCCTTGGCAGCCTTCCTTACATCTCCCTGCCTTGGGGCAGGGGGCAAGTCCTTCTGGTAAATCCAGTTCCAGGTCAGTCACCTTGTTGTGGATATGATACACTGCAGAACTGGGCAAGTGTCCATCATTCTGCCACAAATCAAGCTGGTGGCAATATTCAACAATATAAACCTGGAAATGCCACTAAATGGAGAGGGGGAAAAAGGGGGACAGGCGGTTGACAGGGACACCACATGACAACATATCAGGAAGAAGTACAATGCTTATTTACCAAGTTTTAAATGAACCCTTAAACAAGAAACTAAAACTCACCCTACAATGTGCTTTGAACTCTTGCTCCTGGCTTTTTAGGTTTTCATTCATGGCCACCAGTGCTCGCAGACTCTGTAATACGCTAAATTTGAAGATCCAGTAAACCACATTAGATTTTCAGTTTATAACTTAAACAGATGGGGAACTAAAAGACATTAGAACAAGCTTAGTTCTAAATAAATTTCCAATAAAATCCGTGTAAATTAAAAAAACAAGTATCACCACTGATATACCAAGGTCAAAATAAAAATGTAGTTTTACACCAAGTATTTTGATGGTTTTGTTATGTTCTGATGTAATTATTGTGAAAGTTTTGCCAGAGCCTCCTATTTCATTTATATGAGATGAAGGCTTCAAATATCAAGAAAATAAAATCAGGAAGGCCTCATTTACTTGTCACATGTGTCTAGGGTCCTTCCGCTTTGGGCACCTACAATTATTTTCAACCATAGATTGACATTTTTCATTTTGACTGAATACTACTAGTAATATTTTCCTGTCTTTGGAAAACAAGCTGGAGAATTGTTTCATTTTTAAATTCTAGTATTTGTTTAGATTGACAGAAAAAGAAACACTGATTCAGTTTAAAACCATCACTTTTCAGAATTTCAAAGGTCACAAAGGAAGAAACTTACCTAGAATCTGCTTGGGATTCTATTGTTTCTAAGGCTGCCAATTCCTTGTCCAGCTTCTCACTGTAACTCTTAACCTAAGGGTTGCAATTAATAATAAACTGAAATACATTTCCACACATAAAATGATTCATGGTACTCAGTTTTCCCATACCATGGGATCAGTGAGGTAAGCTGTCAAACAGCTTCATCATTTAATACATCCCTCCACACATGAAACTTTTCAAAAATGATTCAGCTAGAATCAGTGCACAAAAAACCAAAGAAAGATTAATAATAGAAACACAGAAGGGTTTGGGTTGGAAGGGACCTTAAAGCTCATCCAAGTTCAACCCTCCTGCCATGGGCAGGGACACCTCCCACCAGACCAGGCTGCCCAAAGCCCCATCCAACCTGGCCTTGAACATTTCCAGGGAGGGGGCATCCACAACTTCCCTGGGCAACCTGTGCCAGTGTCTCATCACCCTCACAGTAAAGAATTTCTTCCTAACATCCAGTCTAAATCTACCCTATTCCAGCTTCAACCTGTCCCCCCTCGTTCTATCACTACCTGCCCTTGTAAAAAGTCCCTCCCCAGCTTTCCTGTAGGCCCCCTTCAGGTACTGGAAGGCCGCAATAAGGTCCCCCTGGAGCCTTCTCTTCTCCAGGCTGAACAGCCTCAGCTCTCTCAGTCAGTCCTCGTAGGGGAGGTGCTCCAGCCCTCTGATCAGCTTCACGGCCCTCCTCTGGACCTGCTTCAACAGCTCCATGTCCTTATTATGTTGAGATTATATATATTCTTATATAATATTCTTATATTTTATACAGTCTTATTTTGAGATTACCTCGGTTAACGTCTTTTTTGCTTCAGTACATTTTGCTTGCAGATCAGCACATTTAGCTTGCAACTGTTACAAAGGAAAAA
>NW_010175467.1:34921-60693 GCF_000695765.1 Mesitornis unicolor
ATTACACCCGTAATGGAGAACAGCAATGTCTCAGCTGTTAATAATGGTTGTCTATTAAAGGACAGTCAAATAATCTCAAATATTGTCTTTTCTTGTCATCTACTCTGAGATTATTTCATGGCAAGAATTCCTGTTGAATATTTAATTAATAATAGCAAACATTTTCTATCTGACCTTCTAGATGTATTAGGTCCCAGAATAACTAGCAGCTTTTACAAAATGTATGCCAACAGAATGGTAACTTATTGGACGGGATCTCCGATAAATAGTATAGTATATAGTATATATTATAAATAGCATATATTATGATATACTAGTATATATCATTATTATTATGATATACTATATATAGTATATCATAATACTCTTTATTATTTCACTCTAGGATGGAGAGGAGTTGTGACAGTCACGGTCTACCTTCAACATACAGTGCAAATAATAGTTGTGGTGTTCCTGACTATGAAGAAATGCTACTTTTAACAGATGGGGCATGCCAAAGGGCAACACAAACAGAAATGCAGAAGTTTAAGAACGAAGCTAGTTTGGCATGTTCCAAAGGAAATTCATTCATTCACCAGTTAAAATACTGCCATCCTCTACCCTTCGGAAGTCTTTTTTTGTCAAAATAAATTAAGAAGAACCTGCACTGGTTCTTCACAAATCTTTTTATTAAAGTTAAAAAAGAAAAGAGAAGCAAAGAACAGTATAGGCAATTAGTCTTTGCATTTTTTGTGCACAGATTTATTTCTATAGCTTTATTTAAATTTAGGATTACTCAAATGTTAATCAGAGCTTCAAAAAATGGTTCACAGCACACCATGTACTGAAAGGAGATTCACCTTTTGAAGTGGTAAATATTCTTTAAATAAAATACTTTATTGCACTGTTAAAAGACTATTTTAATCTCATTTAAAAAAAAAAAGTCAGGTCTAGTAAATGGCTGAGCAGGAAGGTTTAAAATCTAGCGCTCCCATAGTTATACCATGGTAGGTTAAGGCTTTCAAAGCTACCATTCTTCTACCTCTGTCTTTTGCAAGGCTGAACATACTGCTGTCTCATAAAGTGTGCCATACAGACACCTGTACCTCCAAAATTTCATAGGTAAAACCAGTTAAGATGTAAGGCATTAGGATGTTACTGACAAGAGCAGAGCAAGACATAATGAAAACCAGAGTCCTGGAGCAGTGCTGTACTTGACAGAGCACCAAACCCAGGAGACAGCAGCAACAGTTTTTCCTCAAGTACTATTTGTCTTTTGGCAAGCTCTTCCAATTATTCTGATGCAATGTGTTTTCATCAGATTTTGCAAGCTAAAGAAGGCATGGTGCTGATTACTGCAGTACACATCATAAAAAGCAGCATTTCATTAGTGGCATAGCTTTTCCATTTACATTTTTCTGGGTTTAAATGGCAATAAGTAAGTTGAAATACAGGACTGGTGGTTCTTATTCTTACTTGTAGACAGGAACATAACATCAGTCACAAATTCAAGAGCCTTTCCTCCCCTAAAACAATTGTGAAGATATGAACCAAGCAGTGACCTTGCAAAAACACCAACAAAACCCAAAACAATACACACACAAAACCCCCAAAGCAAAAAACAAACAAAAAACAAGGAAAAACCCCACCTTAGTCAATGAAACAAGCTCACTTGCACAAAAGCACAGGAAGTGATAAAAAGTCATCTGTAGCATATTTCAGAGTTAATTCCTAAATTGTTTCTGGAAACTGTGAGAACAGCCCACACAACGCTACAGCTAACAAGTCAAATGGAGATACTCTGTTTTTCTCCAAGAGAGGTATGCAAAAAAGGGGAAAATCATGTTTTGATTAGCTAGCCCTCTCACAGACAGGGCTAAACAATTTTTAAATGTAAAACCAGCCACGTTGCCTTAGTAATAAATGTGCAAGCAAGACATCCAGCAATACTGAAATGAATGTTCAGCATGAGAAATTGCTGGTACTGAAGAGAGCCTGCAAATCTTTTCTGGATGGTAAAAACTTTGTGATCCACCACATTTATCAATGTTCTCTTCATTACTACACACACAATGCTTACCTCTTCCAGAAGTTTGGTTTTCTGCAAAATCTGCTTATTCAGAGATGCCATCTTCCTTCTGTGTTGTTGGGCAGCTCCAAGCCTTTCTGGTCGCTCCTCAGCGGAAAGCTCAGATTGCTGAAATGAACAACAACAACAACAGCCTGTTGGACCTCACACCATCACTTCTGCTTCTTCAGTAGCTCAGGAAATGCAGAAACCACTTGTGATATTCCTTATCAATAACTGTGTCCCACTATCCAACAGAAAGAACAACTTACTGATTTATCTTGCATCAAGATAAGGAAGCAGCCTAACAACTTAATTACATCTCAAAGGTAATATGTGAAGAAATGTAAAAATAAAGTCAAGTGCCCTGAAACAGGTAGAAAATAATACAGTCTATTAGAAGAAATAACTAATTTTTTGCATCAGCGTTACAGTTAAATGTAGTAGAGATCTTAAACGGAAGAATACAAACATGCCAAAACCACCTTAAGCAGCGGTATTGACTGAACTTGTTGAATCAGAGATTCCCCAATAAGTAGATGCAGAACTTTCAAAAGCCCTGAACAACTGTGTATTTAGTTTCTGAAATACTGACTTGGATGCATGTTTATGCTGAACAAAGATGACACAACTTAGTGTGGTAGATACATTTACTATCCTAAGCGGGGTTTTTTATGTATGTGTACACTATGGACACCACTCTTTGAAAACCATTCAATCCAGCATGCATGGCCAAGAAAGTGTCTCATAAATACATAATGAAGACAGCAATCTGGATCCAATCTCCTCTCCTCTCTGAATCGTGAAAGGAAAGCTACCAGAAACATTCTTTACCAGGAGTAACATTTATAACAGAAATTGTGTGTTTGCAGTAGACAAAAGAATGATTTAAGAAGTCAGTGATAGCTACATGTCCAAGTGATTATTTGCCTAAACACCATTTGTACCTTTTGAAAGTCCACACCTTAATACATCCATTTTGGTAATTTGCTTCACGCACTCAGACTTCTTTTTCCAGTTAATACATTTTCCAACATTTCATTAGAAAAACAGTTCATTTTCAACTACTCCAGGTGCTGATTTGCAGAGCCTTTCAAAGACTTCCATACTAAGCACTTCTTGAATAATTACCAAACGCTGACAACCACTACAATGTATAATCAGCAAAAATGTTACAAGCATGAAATACTCCTCACTCATATTTGTTTCTGGTATCCACTCTAGGCAGACGGGTAAGCAGGTCTTCATTAACAGCTTAATTTTAAATGAAAACAAGAGACAAAACCTGTCTTCCTCTTCCCCATTGACTACATTACTCATATTGAAGAGTAGCTTAAAGACTTGATATATATTTACATCTACAGCAAGAAAACAGCAATTGTGACATCTTATCCCAGCAATTCACCTAAATTCTTTCCATTAGTTAGGAAAGGAAAAATGCCTCTAAGCAACGCCTGTGACACTGAACTATTCAACAAATAACCACTCATACCTATTCCTCTCATCATTTAGCCAAGTCACACTCCCTCATCATGTCATGCAATCAAAGACCCCATCCTTCTCCCCATACTATTAGTCTGCCTAATACACATAACATACAAATCATGAAAGCTAGAAAAGCAGGAGAAAGAAACATGAGCTAAACCAGTCTCAGACTGATCTTGCAAAAATAGCAGAAATCCATACTGTTGAGCTTCGGTGCAAAGAAAAGGTCATGTCTTAAGAAGTGGACTGTTTAATCTTGCTTTTTGAAAATGAGAAATAACCATCACTAGAATACAGAGGTTTCTGCAGAAAAACGCTTCTGGTCTGCAAATTCAGAAGCCAGCGTTAAGCCTCATGCGGTCAAAGTGGGCTAAGGATCCGCTCTGCAGCAACACTACAGCTTTAAAGTTCCAAGCTGTGCAGAAAAACGCATCTTTCAGCGTAGAAGAATGCGAGCACAGATTGAAGAATCTACTTTGCTTTTGACACTGCTGTTGTTACCTGGTCTCTTACTCTAGTAAGTAGTTCCTTTTGAATGACATTTAAGAAAGCTGTATCTGAGCACCGGTGCCTCTGACTGTTCAAGATCATCAATGTGCTACTCTATCTCAAAACAAGAATTTCAATTACACGTGACAAAAGGGATACATGGACACATCCTTCAGCTTTTCTGTTCGCACACACTATCCCCACCACTGACAGGTGCAGACTCACTCCTGCATTCCTCCCCATTCCCTGCAACTGCTCAACAGATCTGAACAGACTTAGCTGATTCAAACAAACAGCTTCAACAAGAAGTGTTAGTAGCCTCATTTTCTATGACAGAATTTGTTAAAACTCCACTAATGCGTGATGCTTACCAGTCTATGGAAGCTCAAAAAAGGCGAGCCAAAATAAACGGCTAATTCTAGACTTTAAGAGCCTGCCTCCCACTGTTCACAGGTAAAAGTTTTAAATGGGAAGAAAGAAGGAAATATATGCAATTAATGTTATTCTTTGTAATGAGAGTCTCTCTCACACAGATTAGTACTATAAACTTTCCAATAATTAGAGATCAGTCAGTAGTCTACAAGACTTCAAACTCTTAAAAAAACAAGAGAAAAACAGAGTCTCTGTACAAAAACACACACTTTGTAGCAGTGAATAGTTTTGTTTATCTCTTGATGCTCAACCATCTTCTAGCAAACAGACATTAATTAGATCTGTGATTAACTCCATCATAGTTGCCTCAATTTAGTTTTAGTCCACTGTTTGAAGTCCCCTGGCAAATCAAAACCAATCTAAATCCCCACAACAGTTCAAATTTGTTTTCAGACAAGTTCCACTTAGATCTTTAGCAGTCATTTCAATGTCATTTGCCAACATTTGTGCTTGACACTTTCCTGAGGCTCAGGAATCCAAAGATAAAAATCACTGCAATCCACCTTATCTTTCAGGATTTCCACAAACAAAAAATAAATACAAAAATACCCAATGTAGTATCTTAGACCACAATCTCTAATCATACTAAATGGTTGAAATGCTCATTTTATGTTACTTCAACTGATTGTGCAGGGTGTACCGTAATCTCTGATATAAGATTATAGAAGTCCAAAAATATTTTGAGTCAACTTCTTAAGACATAAGCAACTTGAAAACAGCATTTAAAACTGCTGACTAGGAGTCTCTTTCAGGCTTTTTTGAAGACGGTAGTTTTGAGATGGCACTTCTCCAGTTTTAGTCGTTCTTTCATTTTATCAGGGAACAAGCTTTTCCTCCTATTCTGCTTCTAGCAAAACATCCTGTTATATATGATGATACTTGCAAATTCTCAGAGGAAGAATCCTTTAACGCAGTAAAATCAAAGCTACTTTGAATAAGTGGCCTTAGAAAGCCAGTGATGACTTTTTAAAAGTGAGGAACAACACTAGAAATTTCCTTCCAGTTTACCTAGCAAGTTAACACAGCAGCAGAAAGGATGGTCAAACATAGAAAACCGCACGCATTCATCTTCTGCAAAAATACCACCTTGTAAGAAAGGTCCTGGCACACGGCAACATCAGACCTAGAATTTTATTTGCCAGCTGTCTCTTCTGGGCTTGTGGATTCTGTTAAGACTCTGATAAACAAATAAGCACTGCTGTATTCTTCAGACTATGCATAGTTACAAGGAGTTAAAACTATTAGAACTACATCCAAACATTGCTGATGCTTCAACAAACTGCCTGAGAACATCCTTAATTCTCCTTTCCTGCTCTATGCATGCACACAGAATTTTTTTTTTGGTCACATCCAACAGATTTGAAAAGCAATATATTTTTCGTTTGACTTGAATCAGTTCTTACTTTCCCGAGTATTAATCATTGTTCTACTATAATAGTCAAGGTCCCGCTGCCTTCTCTCAGAACAGAAGAAATGTAACATTGAAATATGACCCTTGGGCTTCTGGTCTTCCAATCCTTTATAATAAAGAAAGGCCAAGAATTTGCTATAGAGTCTGTTGAGTTATAGGGTTTATCTCCCAAATGGAAAAGCTTCATACCTCATATATGTCAACAAAAAAGAAGAAATGCGAGAAGACTATTGGACAAATAGGAGCGACCTATAACTCATATCTGGCAGTGATGTATTGTGTGTATTAATTGCTTGAAGAGCCAGATTTTCCTTTCACATTACTATAAAAACAATCACAGTTGAACACAATAAATGGAGCCAATATATACAGTTAATTGCTTTGATTTTTAAAAGCAGCAAAGGTTTGGTGCTGATGATACCAGATTCAAAACAAGAGATCCAAGGCATGACTGGATTGGAGCCCAATGCAAGTAAGACCCCAGTGTCTGAAAATCTGAGTGGAGGAGACCCAGATTTTTCTCTGGGCAGGCCCACAGAACTGTATTTCTGGGCTTTAAGATTCTGATTTGAATATGTATCAACTCAGGCTCTTCTTTATTCATGAAAACTTTCAAGCAAGTGCTTAAACCCAAACTACTGATGAAGGCAATTCAGGAATACATTATCCCACCAAAAGCTCGTGCGTGTTTAAATCTCACTGAAATACTTTCCTGAATCCTGAACTCTGCTGTTACCCACACCATACAGAAAACAGTGTTATTTCAAGAGAAGCATGGCAACTAAGTTGGAAGCTTAAGGCCTAAATTAACAAGCTATCAAATGAGGTAAAACATAATCAGGTGACACGCTTACCTTTTCAGCGTATTCTGACACTATTTGCTTGATCTCGTCTGACTGCAGTCCAACAATCTGGCCAACCGTGCTTGCTGTCAACTTGCCCTGCAATTGTGTCAAGAAAATGTTTGGAGTTTTGGAACTGCCTGTGCTTTTTGAATGGCCATTTCCCAAAGCTCTAATTTTAACAGAGATGTACAAAACCTTTACACTGGCTACATAGAAAAAGACCAAGAAATACCACTCCTCCCAAAAAAACTCCAAAATTCTGCTGGTGGAAATTTCTCTCTAACAAACTTTTAGTAAAAAACACTGGTAATTTGAATTCAGATTTTCAAAAACTTACCTTGAATTGTATTCTGTATACTGGATTTTGCATGTGCAACAATAAAACCCACTTCTAGACCACATTTTGAGCCAAACTGTAACAATGCAGATGTGTGAAAGAAGGCACCTTTCAAATTGTACACACGTACCACAACAATCTGCAAGTAGAACTGAATTCTACAGTGGTTTTCAGTAGAAAGCATGTAAATCAGCTGTCAGACTAGACCAATTACTGTATTTTCTTCTGTGACTTCAGCATAAACAGAAACAGTGTTTGACAACTGGAATTCTTCGCAGACCTCTCACCCAGAAATCACAACTTAAGAATTGTCAAAATTACAGGAGCCTAAAAGTTCCATTATATCATTGACTACAACCAAATAAGAATTTCAAAATGAGACACATCCAGTGTTTTCAGTGTCTTATGCTAATGGTCTTGTTTATTAATATTTATAAGTGCCTTGAAACACAAAATTTTGCTCCACTCTCCTCAGTAAAATGACTACTCCTCTGGATATCTTCACAAGATTAATAAAGTTACATCATAGAGCACCTTGGGTAGCTGCACCATGATGCCTTCCCCCTGAAATTCTCCTTGTAGACAACATTTGAAGGAGGCACTTATTTATACTGTTTTTATAATTTCAACACAAATTATTAAGTCATCAGCCTCGTAAAAATACCTGTCTTCCTAATCCAAATATCTTTTCTTGCACTCCATTCATGAAAATTTAAACACAGTCATTCCAAGACTTCAGACTCACCATTAACCCAATTTTAGGAATAAATGCCATAACCCACCATAATTTAAACTAAGCTGTGTCGATTTCAAATGTTTCTTACCTCTTCTGTTGCCATTGCAGCCATTCCAGTCATCAGAGTTTTAATGCGAAGCTAGGGCAAAATATGAGGAATTACACATAACAATTTATCTTTCTTTATCTAACTTCTTTCTGCCTAGTGACAGGCACACACGTATACACTTAGTATCACAGAACACATATATTTTAACGTATGTAATGGGACAGTAAGTCTATGAAAGTTAGATGAAGTGGCTAAAGAAATCATAGAAAAGAGGATTCCTTGTAACAGTACAGGTTCACTCGGAGTATTCAGCTCCCACTATCAACCAGAAATGCGCGAATTGCAAAACAAAAGTTACATTTTTCGGTGTTAAACATCAGCAAACATTTATGTTTGTGCATCAATTTCAGGTTCCATATTCTTCTACAGGAAGCAACTCCCACTTCAGCTAAGCACGGAAATTTTCCCTCTTGCAGAGAATGACTGAGCAGCGATAACTGCTGCCCTCCGCAGGTTAGTGACACCCATGCCTACTATGTATATGGCACACCTCTTCAGCAGCCTGAAGGTCATCTTCATCAGAAGGCTCAGCTTTTCCTGCGGCTGCAAGCCCTGGAGGTAGTGCAATTTTCTTATCTTCAGCCTTTTAAAGAAAAAAAGAAGAAAACACTGTATCTAGTTCCAGTATCTAAAGTATTAAGAAAGGTGACAAGGAGAAAACTGGAATATAGCGCTTGTGTTTTTATCAATATTTCCTACTCAACACCCTCACACTCCAATTCATGGAAGCTGAGGTGTAACCCTCACTGACCTCTTAACGAAGCTGTTCAAGACAGCGTCTCTGGCTTGCTCTGGACACATCTGGTGTAAAGATCCCTTATTCCACAACCATCTAAGCCCTACCAACCTCACCAGGCAACTGGCTACCCCAGAACATGATGTCTGCTATATAGGAGAAAGTTGAATTTTGTTTTTTTTTCTAACAAATTATTTGTTATAACTTAATATAATTTAATATTGCATAGCAAACATACAACAAAAAAGTGTAAAATTGCCTAGTTCAGTCAGAAGAATTCGTTCCACAAAAACAAAACCTGAGAACTGGTGACAGACAGAGTAAACTTCTAGGACACGCTACTGCACCACTAACCTGACTATTTTATCTTCAACTTCTGCCTTACTGCTGACTCAATTCACAAAACAAACATGATGACCTCCTAATACACAATATTCCCAAGTCAGTAAAATTTCTGAAGAAACAGAATGAACTCTATAAACATGACTGGTAGTTACTTAGAGGTGAAAAAGAGGTATGCCTAGATTTGGAAACATCTCCATTGATAAACTATAATTGCTAAATTTGTACACAAAATATTGACAAAACGCAGAAAGGCAACATTCATGCACTCAGTGCATTGCTGGGTCCAGGACATGCTCGAAGCCAAAGTAATATCTGCACTGAAATAATAAAACTGCAAATACTCTGACAAGGACATTTTGTGATTCTCTAATGATCGAAAGCAGAGCAAGGATGCTACTTTCCAAGGGGCACTATGATTTATTTATGGCAGAGTATCAAGTTTCTCTATCACATTAAATGACCTGTTATGTAATAAATGCCTACAAAAATTTTACCAAACTGAATGGTTCTTTAAAATAAAAGGAAAAAACTCTTTAATGATCACATCATGGGACACTTAGTTAAAATATAGTCATTAAACAGACAGGATATGTTCATTACTTCCCATTAGAAAAAGACAACAAAACAAACAAAACACCCAAACTCCCTTCCTTCTAAGTGAAAAATGTTTGCAAAATGTGATCTCTGAGTACAGATGAAGGAAAGGCTTTTAAAAAAGGACACAGTAATCAATGCATCTTTCATTGCATGCAGATTTTTAGTTCTAACTAACCGGCTTTAAGAGGTGGTAATAATAGAAGTTATAGCTGTCTATTCAACCAACACTCCAACAAAACCTCTGCAATTCTTCCCACAAAATGAGTATTTAAAATTAGTGTATTTTTACCTGTTCTGTTTTCCCTGTTTGTCTGCTAAATCCGTATCTCCTAAAAAAACAATAGAAACTAATTCAATTTTCATTAGAGGGATGAATTGGACTCTAATGGATGAGGTAAATCAAGCGTAACTCCTTACTAGCACTAGAAAAATCAGATTCATTCAAGCCTTTAGCCCTCAGAATTTGTGAATGCTAACTGTGTTAATAAAATTAGCTGTTTAACACATACAGACATATACATTAACATATACAGAAGAAGCAGGGCATATCCTTGTAGTGCTCTGTTTTGAACAGTTTAAGCTCATCAGAGCAGCCAGGCACGTTAGGCTTTTAAATCACCTTGCCACACTTCAGTTAACTACACTGAACGTGGAAGAAAGGGAAAACTTCTGCAGTTAATCATTTGTATATACAGCTTATGCAACATCAGAAGAGCTCTGCTGAGTAACAGGACACCCAGGTATCTCTCAATACTTTCATTCCATTAGGAACACAGAGAGGATTTAATCCCACTAATGGAAAATAAGTTGGAAGATGTTAATTTTGCCCATGGGGCCCTCACAAAATGCCACCACGAATGAAAGGGGATTATAAGCAATCTGCAACCAGGACACTTGCTGGTTTCAACTGTGTCTCACAACCAATGTATAAAAAGGGTAAAAGGAAGGTACTCAAAATAAGGAGACCAAAAAAACCCAAACAAAACAAAACTCCCATCTGTGGACTTGGGGGAGAAGCCACAGAAGATACAAAAATGAATTCAAATGTCACCTGTAGTCGTTATTAAGAGATCAGACAGCAGACAAGCTGTCCATATCACTGAACTATAAAAACAAAATTGGAAACAGAAACAGGAACTCTGTAACATTATTTTTATCAGTTGGAGAGCTGCCAGTAAACCAGAGGGACTTCGAAAGGTAATGGGTAAATGCAAACCGTGGTATCCCTATAGAGAAGTTTGCAGAAAGTAAGAAGAAAAGGCACTAAACCATAATTCAGCCTCCTGATGTAGCAACGACATTAGAACTACAAAAATAAGTAATGACAACTTCAGCTCCTTTTTCCCTCACTTTCTGGGAATTGCTTAAAATTAGACAATATTGACAGGCACTACCTTGAAGCATCATAAATTTAAGTCATTTTTATGAAGCAAGGACCAAGTATGTTAAATAAACATACTCAGCTAGCAGTACAAAGTCAGAACTTGGGCTCCCACTGTACAAAATACTGTTCACACATACAAGGACTGTCCAGTCCCTAGAGAATTTACAGATTAAGCAAACAAAATCTGAAACAAAACAGGTATAAATCTGAAACAGTTTGATTCTCAAGCAGTAGGGAAAAAAAACCCACAATCCAAATTTTACATGGACTGCTTCTAAGTACATACAATCCAAACCCACAGACAATTCAATGATGCCTTTTCACCTGCCATATTCCAGAAGCGTAGCATGAACCTTTGATTCCTCATCCAGCAGCTCTTCAGCACCCTTCTGACGTTTGTATTTTCTCTGAGGTTTGTAAACCTCCTGTAAGACAGGGAATTAATTCAGAGCTTGTAAAAGGCTTTTCTAAAATAAATGAAGAATAGTTATCCAGAGTCATATATATCATTGTTTGCTCTTCAGCTTGATGTACTTCCCAAACAAACATCCTTCACTTTTTCTTTTTGGAATGACAATATAAAATCTTACTGAAATTACTTCTAAGCAATTTGCTATAGGACCTATCTTTACAGGTTAGTAAAAGATTCTAAATAGGCATTTAATAATAATCATGATTTCTCCAACCATCTCCTCCACCACGTTTGAAAGAAGAGTTTGATAGAAAAATGCCCTATGATTCAGCTGATAATGCCAGTGTCTAGAAATGTTACCTCTGTGAGTTAATTCTATTTTTGATCCCTTATTAGATAATTAAATGTAATTATTATCTACACAATAATCACATGTTACAATGGAATTGTAGCAGATTTTATTGCAGTTTAAGGAACAAAAAGATCTTAAGAAGTGTGGTACTAAAATTGCTTGATCTCAGGCTATCCTAACATGATCCTATAGCTGGACAACAGCCACTCCAACAAAACAAGGATTCACAAGTCCTATTTTGTGCTGATAAAGCTGCCTCGACTTAAAAACAAAATGGAAACAACAGGACAGAGCCATTACCCTGACCATTCACACAGCTGTTGCAACACTGTAAACGTGACCTATATTAAAGTACCTTTTTTCTTCCTCTTTCCATACAAATCAACTGTGCCATTATAGAAGTCTGTATAGCAACATTAGTAAAATTATTCTACCTCAAGCACAAAAACCAAACAAAAAGTAATGAGATCCTCAGCTTTCCCCGAATTAGAAATTCAAACCAAGGGAAGATTTACTTTGACTGGAATAATTTTTGCTATTTGTTTGGTGAAAGATCAGGGTGCAGTGAGCCTGTAATGAAACATTTCTCTTGCTGGAACAAAGATTTTGAAGTTACTTGAAGTGCAGTATTTAATGCTATCATGTAGTAAGGATACTGGAAAAACTAACCAAGAACCTGTGATCACGGAGAGATTTTTTTCCCTCCAATTGATTTTTTTTTAAAAAGTGTTCCCCTCAACGAGCTAGATGACATTTTCCCTTCTTTTTCTGAAATTAAATTCTAGCTCTCATCATAGCAGGGAAAAACTTCAAAGCTTCATCATCAGCACAAAATAACGAGCATCAAAAAGGAGCACACCCTTCTCTTCTGGTCGGTTTTACATTTCAATCTTTTAAATCCTTTGAGGGCCAGCCTCAGAATGCTTAGAATAAATACAAAAAAAAAAAAGAGCTGAAATTAAAGCTTGGGCTTTCCATATATATATTTCACTTCAGAAAACCCTATTCATATGGGAAAAAAGATTCAGTGCAAGAACTTACAAAGATTCTTGAAGAAAATAAAAAAGGAAGATTATGTTTTGTTTGATCTTTGTGTACATCACAAACTATTGTTTTCAACAAGCAATTCCTGCACCGTAACACTGCTGAAACAGCTTTCAACCTTTTTCAAAGACACGTAATCCCAAAGCAGAGATTTCAAACAAGTGAAAATAGATGGTACTCCCTGGCAAGTTTCTCCTGAATTTGTCAGACGCCCTTTGCAATTTTTATTTCATTTCTAATCTGAATTTCTGTTATCATAGCTTCCAGCTACTAAATCTTGATACATTTTTGCCAGTCACATGAAAAAGCCTTTTATGATCAAGAATCTCCCACCTACAGCAAAGCAACATAAGCCATAAAAATAATTACAGCTTTTATTGTGGCACTCTGTATTATACCCGTGCTATGTAAAACGTAAGCATCACACCATAAACATTAGTGTCGGCATCAGATAATTGAGTAGCTCAACAAAACTAATGCAAGATAATCTCAATTCACTAGATAGTCACCTTTCAGCTGCAATAGCTCTTATTTCAATAAACATTACTGATACTTAATATTCCCTTTTCTAACCTTTAGGCCTGATTGTGACCATAAATCTCACTGTACTGTTCCCTTGAGAAGAGCAGGGTAGGTCCTTAGGCCAGAGTGATAATAATGAATTCAGACAACATCTTTCACACTTGCTGGATGCATAACAATTTAAAGGTGACCTGCAAGAGACCCCTGATCTAATAGCCACCTTTTCCTTCTTCCAGTTCCTATGGATAGATAGGAAAGCTTGTGCACCTTCTCCCTTGAAAATTCACACTGCGTTCTTCTAGACCGCACTCACGCCTCGATACCTTAAGAGATCTCATGAACTAATCTTCCATTAAGAAGATCATGCGACAGCTGTAGAGGACATAATCCTGACAGATCTCACATATTTAAAGAAGAGGCATTTGTCTAATGACACCCTGAACAGGGATGAACAAATGTCAAAACTTTATCTATCAAGAAGGTGCACCTGAAAACTAGAGACCTGTGATCCAGAGAAGACACAATACACCTTTATCCACCCTGCAGACAGATCCAAACTAGGGACAGCAGCCAATGTGCTCAAAGGCAGGAGAGCTATCCAGAGATACTGAGACAGGGTAGCTGAATGGTGCAAAATGCTATCAAACTTTTAAGACTGTACCTTGTTTTCCTTACTTTTTTTCTTCCAGGACCATGACCTGTGAATCTTAAAGTAACAGCCCTAATTCACTGGGCAAGTGAAAACCAATACACTGGCTTCAATCAGCAAAGAAACACCTTATCTGGCATACACGTACCTACTTCACCTTTACCATGTCATTCTTTGAGCTCTGAAAATTTCAGAAAACAGGCAGGTAGACATGTAATAGAAACCCAACTGAGCACCAAGGGACTCTGGATAAGACACCTGAATGGACCTGACATTTACTAGCACCTACAGACTTTCACAGCAATGTCTTTCTAAAACATACACTGTAATTCAACTATATACATTAGGCTCAGCAGCACTCAGGTAGCCAATATGGAAAAACAACTACCTCCAAAATACATGACAAAAAGAGTAAGATAACTTGTCACATCTGTTACACAAGCTATCATATAGCTTGTTGTACTGGCACTTAATGCCTTTATTCATGGACGAAGAGTTTAGGGCCTGACTAGAGCTACCTGAAATAGCATTGATTTCTCCAGAAGAGTAGGGTTTTACCATTTAGTAAAGAGCCTTGGAAGCATCCGATTCAAAGCATACCCAGATTTCTCATCACTCTTTAAATGCTGGCCTATGAATTTATCACGATGGTCAAGGAAAAAAAAAACAAGTAGCAAACTGCTGGAGTCACAAATGGTGAAATGGCAAAGCTGCAAATAAATGGGGGAAATCAGAGAGAAAGCAAGGATAGAAACTCAAGTTACTAGCCAGACATCTGAATTCAGGTGATACCGATGCAGCCTATGTATTTCACATGTCAATCCTGGCAGCATTCATGAACAAGCTTTCAAAAAATATAAACAGTTTATTTAAGAGTTGGAAGATCTGTATCTGAAGAGGAAGAACACAAGTGATACCACTTTTCCTAACCAACATTTGCTACTTGAAGAAAACATTTCCAAAGTAGGGTTTATATTTTCATTGCTAATTACAAGAAGTAAATAAAAGAGACAAGTTCTGAAATGCAGACATTTAAACTGAGAAGATCGTTGTCATTTCGATTAATTTCAAGATAAGTAGTCCAACTGCTGATAGCTTCAAACATTTAGTCTGCTGAGGACTTAACAGCCTGCAAGCTGCCTTGTGACTTGTTTGATAGCATGGAAGTCCACGCTGTCTGTGTGGGCAGTTGACATGGTTTACCTACTCATACAGTGTACACCTGGCAGGTTTTCAATATGATGTATTGGCATAGACCTGTTCTAAGAATGAAGCTTGATATGCAACTTAAATCGGGACCTTCTCATGAGAAAAGCCAGGATCGGCCGCATTTAAGAGAATTAACAGTCACCACTTCATTAGTAAAGCCACTTCCTTTTTCATCATAAAAATCTAACATACTTACAGAGATATCAGTAACTGTTTTGATAGCCTTCTCTTTTCTTTCCATAAATTCATCATCCTGCAAGACATTAACAGAGGTGATTGAAAATACCAGGAACAGAGATTAAATCTCAACTGTTCTAATGAGTTTAGCACACAGAATTGACAAACAGTTTCTAACGGAGCTGCTCAATTAACTGTTTGGCGAAACGTTAGTGATTTCCTGTAACACAGCAAAGTATTTGCTTCTCTCATCAGACAGGTAGGTAGGTATTTAAAACTCTATCCAGATCAGCAACCTTTCGGCCCTCTGCTTATACAGTACTTGACACAAATGCAATCCCAGCCCACTACAGGGATTTCCAATCATTACTACACTATGAAGAAATTAAGTCGGGATGGGCTTAACATGGAAAAGAGGAGTTTTCCTGACTGTTGTTTTAGTTTCTAAGCATTGAAAACAATGTAAAAAAACCCAAACAAACAAAACCAAACAAAAGTAAAACTCAAACCACCCCAAACTAATGAATTCCAGCTGTCCTTCTCAATATGAAGCACATCTACCTTTAATTAGAGACAAAACTTGGGTTCTGGGTTTTAAACATGGAATTGTTTTGGCATATGCATGAACAGATCTGTTCGAGATCAGTTTTTGAATGACCTTTTTTAGGAATGGAGGTTTCAAGCACAGATTTTTGGGTTTGGATACAGAGAGACAAGAGCTGACTTGGAGCACTGTAAAACAAACCCCAAGTTACAGAGCATCAATAGCATAACAATTCTCATTTAGCTAGATTAGTTTCTCCACAGCACACCATGTGTTTTCAAACCCATTTCAGGCAACACAGCTCCAGTCACATGGCAAGCCTGGACACACAGCACAGAGCTCTACATCCACTCCAGAAGTGAGCTACCTGGCTAGCCAGATTGACAGAGAAGTACCAAATATTGCAGAAAAACTGAGACAACTATTAAGCAAAACAGCTAACCAGTACCTATAAACTCTTGGTCATAATAACGCTTTAATCTTTTTTCCTACCTGAATTCTTACAGGTTCCTCTAGGACTGATCAGTAAAGTGACAGCAAAGGCAACTCTGGTATATTGTGCTGATTTCAGAGCTATGAAGCTGCTACTGCACCTGAGCATTTGTCAATATTATAACAGAAACAAGACCTGGCTTGATCTTACCTCTGGTAGTCTATGAGTTTTCTGAAACTGTGATATAGAGTACGAACGGATATAGTCTCCCATTTCTTCCCTTGTTTCTATTGCACGTTTCACCAGCCACTGAAAAAAAACCCAGCAACTTTGTATCAGTGGAAAGGGGAAGAATAACAGCAGCAAATGCCAAACTACTGCAGTTATTTTTAATACATGATAAAAGCTAAAAGCACATTTTAAGCACACAAACAAGATCATGTATTTGTAAACATGGTAACTCAGGGACCTACTTCAAACAAAACAATTCAGCATTAGGCATTTTATAAATTTCATGTTTGGAATTCTTTATACTATAAATCTGATTGTTCTACTGAGCTTATGTGCAATCACGTGGCTTTTCTTATAATCAAAGTTTTACGTATAAAAACCTAAATATTCTTTACCCCGCTGAACTATATTGAACCATACAAACTTCAGTGAGCCATACTGTTCATACTACAGTGGGATTCAATAATCCAAAGATCAAACTGCCTTTCCTTATAAGTTCCTTGGAGCTCAGCCTGGTATCCCAAAAAAATCTTTTCTGGATGTTATTTGTAAAAACTGTATTGCAAAATCAGCTATTCTGTTGTATGTTTTCCTCTATTTAGCTTGAACTGTAACTTCTTGTCCACTGAATTGCTTCTACATTCCAATTAATTTCTTATAGTAAGCATGGAAAGAAAATTCAAATGCAGTTTTCATCTGTTAGAAATTCTTAGTTGACAAATTAATTTATAAATAAAAACAAACGAAATCTTCACAAGTATAAGCAAAGTTCATTGAAGTTTTGCCAAATGAATGTCTGTAACCCAAGTATTTGTATTTTCAATAAAATAATTCCAAAAAAAGGAAAATGAAGAGCATCTGAGGAATAGAAATGGATGCAGGCCACTTTAAACATTATTATTTCATCTTACAACTTTAAGAAGGGGAAAAAAAATACACTATCCCCCCTTTTAACCAAAGTACCTTTCACCACACGACATAGTTATGCTATTTATAGTATTCATTGTTATTACTTGTTAAACATTAATAACATTATGTTCTCAAAATACAGAATAACACATAGAATCACTGAATCATTATGGTTGGAAAAGACCTCTAAGATCACCAAGTCCAACCGTCAACCCAACACCACCAAGCCCACTTAACCATGTCCTGAAGTGACACATCCATACACTTCTCAAACACCTCCAGGGATGGGGACTCCACCACCTCCCAGTACAGAAAAATACACAGTAGCAGTTCATACTGTGCTGTCATTCAATACCCATAATACAGAAGAATACACAGCTGTAGTTCACAAGACAAAGGAATGTTAATTTTTTGGCTTTTTGTTTTCATTTATGCCATGCAATAGCCAGCACAGCTCACAGCTCACCAGACCAAGAACTCACCTGTACTGGCCAGCACAACATACATCCTACCCTACATTTAAAAAAATCTCAAAACTGTTGTCCTACTGAGCAGGCCACACTGGACAGATATTAACTCCCTCATTTCTAGGGAGTGTTAGATTTACAGCACATACAGAAAAATGTAACTCTGCATGCGTACAGCTTCATCCCTCTCTACTGCAAAGAAGCCCTTGGGAGCATACTTTAAAACAAATAGATAGTCCAGGTGGCTTTTCTACCATCTGTGAGGTACGGTACGGTCCTCCTCTTCCAAAGCAAACTTGACCTGTTCACAGCACCCATCTCTTATCAGCCTGAATGGAGGAGATGGGCTGGAACTTCTCTGGAATTAGAAGCAATCAGAAGTTGAACAGAAAATGCTCTGGGCTCTCAGTGCCAGGATCCAACACTGAGCGTCTCCTGTGCCATCAGTCCACTATATACTGACAGAAGACACAACTTGGAACACGACTTCATCTCATTAATCTTGGCTGTACCCCAGGTAGAAGCCTTTACAGCTAGGATTTATGCACTTCCATCAAATTTTCCTGCTACAGATCACTTACTGTTTTCAAAAACTACAGCTCCACCATGTAAATACGTATCTTCAAGCCTATGAAGTGCTCAAGAACCATGTGCCTCCACAAGAAAAGAGACTTCTGACATTTATAAGACCACATAAAAAGCCACAAAAGACTGAAGTAAAATTTAAATAATGCTGGAGAAGATAAATCTCATGGGCTGTTGACAGCTTGTGCAGGAGGTCACATGAGATCAGATCAATCTTGGCATCCAAGTTTGAACCAGCAACGGTTTTCTGTGCTACAACCGTGAACCCCTGGAAAGCGAGGGGAAGGCGATGACAAGAAGAGAGATGAAAATGCAGACTATTAATTGACAAAGCACATCTCAACACAAGATTGTGTACATACTTTCTCTATGAACACAAGTAGAATTTACTAGAAAGAACAGCACCGTTTCCACCCACTGGAGTATTTTTAGGGTTTTTTTTGTTAATTTGTTTAGGGTTTTTTTTAAGTTCTGCTACAGCCCATGGCAGTAAGTCAACTCAATCATATTTCTTCCTGCACACAAGGATTCATCTAAATCCCTCCCATCAAGTTCACCAGACTAGCTTGTCCAGTGCAAGAGGGATTGGGACACAATGCCAGCTGAAGTAAAGAGCTTCTGTACCGTTTGGGGACTGATTTGAGATTTACAGATAGCACGTGAAATCTTGAATTTAACAGGGCATTGAGTAATCTGTCATTATTCAATACATAATTCCTACATGCCATGGTATGGTCAAGCTATTATTGTTCTTGCACGGTCTTTTTCAGAACACAGTATGCTGGTGACACCAACTAAAGTCTCCCTGAAAGCCTACCTTGGTTGGGATGAAAGAAGGAGCTAACAACATCTGGAGCAGTCAGAACTTCACAGGGACCTGACTGAAAGCCACAATTTCTAAAAAAGACCCTCTACATACTAAAAACTAAGCTCATCAAGAAAGACATCTTCACCAAGTATGGATTAGATACAACACATACTGGCCAGCTACTAACACTGAGAATCACTGCTCTCCAAGAAATATAAAAGCTAATTTCCTCCCTGCTTAGAATTAATGTTTCTCCTTTCCAGAGGCAATAACCCAAGTCAGGATTTTGAATAAAGCAGGTCAGAGAAAAGAATACCTAGTGCTATAGTTTTAACAGCAAGAGTAATAGTTTAAGATCTCACTTTAGGAGAGGAATTCTTTCTTCCTGTAAGAGAACTCTCATATTTCATAAATATAACCATTCGTTATCATCATCATCATCATCATCAAATAATTACACCAAGAAATTTACCCGAGTCGGGATTTTTTTTCTTTTGTAGGAAAATACAAGTTCAGAAGTAAAACCTCACATTAACGAGATACAATCTTTCCACCTTAAGCACCTCAGCACAGCTTGAAAGCTGTGTAACAGCAGCACACATACCACATAACTTTTTGTGGGGGGTGCAGCTGAGTGTGGTTTTCCTCAGGAGCCTCCTACTAGAAGATAACAAGAAAGAGACAGCAGGAAGCTTTTTCCACTTCTTACAAGCTAGAATTTAGATGAAACTCTTACTTGCTAAATTCCTTCTCAGGAGTAAGGTGATATTTAATGAAAAAGCAGCCTGCGTAACAGTCTTCATTTTCCCTATTTATCAAAGATAGATTTCTGTCTGCAGATGAAAGTAAATTCAAAAAATGATAACAACATACCAAGGATTCTCAAGATACCACATGTGACGGGAACACATCACGTCTTAGCTTAAACCTTAATAAAATGGAGAGCTATGGGCATGCACATGGTCAGTCAGTGGTGCTCAAGTACACAGTAATAGGATCCCACATCAGAGCAATTTATTTTTCCACCCATACATTCTTTAAGTCAATGAAGGATGAATTATGCTTCAAGAAAAAACCCCAACTGGCTTTCGCCTTATTCATATCCTTTTGATTGAGCAACTATCTGAATAACTTACTCCATAAGATTAAACATAGACTGTAAGATATTTGTTCTTTCTCCTAGTCTGGCAAAGTAGATTATCAAATTCTGAAACAAGCTTAAACTTTAGTTGAAGCAGACTGTCTACAAAAGGCAGAATCTGACTCCACTTCAAAGAATTTAAAGAGCTTGTGTTTTTCTTAAATGTGGATCAAACAATACTTAAGAAGTCTATCACCCATAACATCACTCAATTCTTCGAAAACATTAATTTAAGCTACTTCTCTGCAATCCAAAGTTCATTCCAAAGTTAAATAGAGACAATGAATAATACAGATCGTGGTTAAATTTTTTATCCAAATTTTATGGCCTTTTTTAGCAAAGTATTGATAAATCACGCAATTATTACCTGTACAACAGGAAATATATGAATGAAATCCAGTCCCTGGATCTGATGTGGTTCCAAACGATGAGGACACTTCATTTTCGGTAATACTGACACGATTTTTTCAGTTAAGGCACTATTATAAAACAAAAAAACCATACATGTGTATAGGCTACAACTTTCTTTTGCAAATTACAACTTATTTTTGCAAACGCAGTTAGCAGGTTCCCTCTAGTGGCTTTCATTGTATACAGCAGTGAAAAGCAATCAAATTTTCATTTACAAAATAGCTTTTACACGGTACTAAATATATTAGCAGTCTGTGAAGTGGCGATTTCATTTATAGTATTAGACACAAGATTTTAAGATCTGCATATCTGGCCAGATGAAACGCCCACGCGAGGTACATGTACAAACACCCGTGCATCTTCGAATGTATGCACACATGAAGAAACACTACCTTTAAGAACAGTTATACTAAGTAAAAGTTATGAACTCAAAGAAAGTCCAGAATCAAATGTAGGTACTTAAAAATTAATTTAGCAGAACTCCCACAATGTGTCTTGACATTACTACTGAAACTTAATGAGTTTAAATAAAAGCTAAATACCCAGTATACCTCACATGGTTTTGAAGTGAATAAAACTGAATTTGCTGGCACCCATCTCATTCGACAGCTCAGGTAAGAGCTGGTAAAGTGAAAGGATTACCCTAACACAAGGACTCATCCACAAGAACATCATCCTGTTTCCACTGAATCCCTTATTTTAGGGCAAGGTATTTTTTGCCACGAATGCTGTCAAGCACATTTTTAAAGCAGGTGTCAGCACTGAGGATGAACTCTGTACTGGGAAAACTAAACCTATTTTCCCATGAAGGAAAACAATTAAGTGCTCCAGTACTGACCTCACTGACATCCAGCAGTGCCCAAATGGACAACTGATATTCTGGAAGAATAGAAGGGGAGCAAGTGATATGAGACTGGGACCAAAGTCTGGGAACAGAACCTGAAAAGTTACACTTCTTGAGAGAAGGGAAGACTTTGACATAATTCTTACAGGGCAATTTCCACTATGGCACCACACTAATATTCTATAACATAAAAAGAGCAGCACAATCAGAGCAAATGCATTTGTTTTAAAGGTATTTATCCAACAGATGCAAGATCCTCTCCTAATGTATGTTTCCAAGTTTATTTCAACCCAGCAATAATAGGACACCACATCAAAATGTATTCAGAATAATACTGAGAAAACACAACTTTTCCTTATCTTGAGAACATTACAGATGCACTGAGCCACCACCAGTATAAACATTACACAGACATCAAAACAGCCTATGCCTGTGTGACCTGACCACTTTAGATTTACAAATAAATCATTGTTGCTGTTATGGGAGAGGAGTCTAGTTTTTGTTTTGCCAATTTTGTATCCAGTCAGCTGGAAAGATAACACAACATTTTCAGAACAATTTAACTATCTCCTATCCTGCTCTTCTTAAGGATACCAAATACTGCAATTATAAAAACTTGGCAATTATAAAAACTACCACTACTATCTTTATTGCTAGTCTCTACTTAATTCTGTAACCTTACCAATGCTTTATGTAGTGAGTGATCTATGATTATTTGAATGTCTCCAAATTTAATGGCAATAACCACAAATCTTTATTTTTAAATGTGTTACGCTGATGCTAAATGACTTTCCAGAATACAGTGCAGAAAGATGTTCTTCTCAACTACACTGAGAAAACAAATCTCTTCACTCAACTGTAACCTAACAGTTTCAGTATCTCTTACTTCCTCCAAATTTTAATTATGGCTCTTTTATCACAAAAATGGATAAAGAAATAATGTAGTTAAGAATCTATTTCCTTTCTCAGCATAAGCCATTTTTACAACCTCCCTAACACAGGAATTAGCTGGCTTATGAGCAAATTCCATACATAAGAAGTAAATCAAACCAAAATGGTCTCACTGGGTCACTATCAGGAAGGAACTCCTCCTCAGTGTGGGGCAGATAACTGTTTCGGCAACAGTCCCATGCTTTAAATTCTGTTTGATGATGCCTACAGTTCCAGCCCTGAACCATAAGGGAGAATCAAGGATTATTTACACAACAAAACTGCAGACACAGAGAACTCGAGGAAGGTCTTCTAATATAGCACTCCATTTTCCAGCAGCATGGTCTCTCTCTGCCCTTTGTTTTGGCCCCTGCATCATCCTCTTGTGCCAGCACAAGCATCTGTGCAGCTGCATAGAGAACTCTATCCAGGAACTTATTCATGTTAAAACTATTTTCCTTATTTTTTTTTGGTAGGTTTTAATCTGGATCAGTTCCCAATCTAGTTCAATGTGCAATGTGGAGCCACATAAATGCTTTCGCTGCTTAGTAGGGATATAAGAACACGGCAGCCCAGAGGGGAATAGCACTGCCTTTTTAGGAATAAGCTTCTTTCTGGTTTTAGAGTTTGTGGAACTATAGTCTGAGAAACCCAGAAACCAGTGCAATGTTTTGCAAAACAGGTGGTCTTGAAAAGTAGGAAACTTGGACTAAAAATCCTTCTTATAAACAAGCAAATATCAGGTAATTTTCCCACGGCCCTGCCAACTTCTTCTTTTCTAAGAACAAAAAAAACCCCACACTTGCCATTTAATCAACTTACATTTTTTGACCAATAGTAGAGTTTTCCTGAAACAACAAATCAACATCGATGTCAAAGCTGCAGGTAGTGATACACCACGTCATGCCGCCTACCACCTAGCAAAAGAGCAACAGAATGGTTAGTTCCATTTTAACTTGAAGAAGGAAAACCAAATACATCTTACTTCAGAAATTACAGCTTAGCATTTTCTCCATCCTCAATAGTCTTATATAGAGACTGAAATACATTTAGATAGAATACACATATCAACTTCTACATACACATATACAAGAAAATAGGAAAAAAAAGAACTCGGAGCAATTAGTGACATTAAAAATTCCTTTCTTAGCTTTATTTGTTTTGAAACAGCTCTCAGATTAAAACACAACTGCTGAAACACGACAGTATGTTGAATGTCACAATTTTAAAAAGTGACCATATCAATGTCTTATTAAGGATCGTAATTCCTGTATTCATGTATTTAGCTTCATATGTACCTCTGCTACTATTATGCTTCGATGACACATGCAACACCAAGCGCTCGGCACAGTATCACCACAGTAATGGAAATCTCCAGGGTTCTTTAAGAAACTAAAACTGTATTGCAAAGTAGGGCTGTGCTATGATCAAAGGAACAGCAGAAAACAGAAGAGTCTATTGCAAGGCTGCTGGAGTTCTGTGTTTTCAAACCTTGGTTCAGAAATTTCTCACAGTGTCAGCACTAAAACAATTCAGAAGTCTCTTTTCAACCTGAACTTTGCCCACTGTCAGTATCACATACTTCCTGTCTAGGACAATGAAAGGTTAACATACGTGACATTCTAAAGATACATAAAAACAGCCCCAAAATCTTCTCACAAGGCTACTTCATTCTTACACAGCCTCTAAGGATAAATATTTCCTCATTTCTCATTAATGAAGACATCCTTTTAAAATCACCATGTTATCTCCAAATATGAAGCCTTTGCAGCTATTCTAACTGTGGCTGAAAGAAGGGCAAAATTCCCCATAGATGACTAACTGAGGCTGTAACACCCACAAGAAGAAGCACACCAGCAATTAGCCTGCATCCAACTGTCTCCTTTAAAACAGACCTTGCAGCAAAAAAGAATTTTTTGAGACTGAGGAGGTACTATCTGTTTGAAACTGGGCCATTTGCAGAGTTATTTAAATAGGAAAGCCTCAAGTGTTGCAAGTTCTCCAAATATGTTTTGCTGGTTTTTTTTTAATAAAGTCACCTAGAACTGCAGAACTAACTAGAAAAAAAATATGTAACCCTTATATACTTAAAAAAGGTTTTTTAAAATGCAGTATTGGTCTCACCTTGTCAAAGGGTGATAACCCCTTGATTCTTGCTCGAAAATACCCAGCAGCCACCAACAGTTCCAAAATTTCAGTCAACTTGATGTTTTGTTCCTCATCTTCTCTCGTTTCAACCTGACAAATGAATAACACAACGCTAAATCTGTGGTTTGTCATCCATTCTTCAAATGAACATTTTCTGAACTTTACCTTAAAACAGATCACGTAACGTGGAAAACCTTGACTTCCATTAGCAACATTGCTGTTAATTTGAAAGACATTAAAGACATGGGCAATGCATTTGTACATGCATTTAACATCTTTTTTTTCACACAGTTAAATGCTTTAATCTGTACTGCTGGCCTCCAGCTAGACAGATTGATCCCACTGCCATAAACCAGTTAATTTATTCTCCATTTTGCACATTTCTTCAATTTTGGTGTTCACAAAATTGTACACATGCCAATAACGCTTCTACAATCCTTTTATAAAAACAGGAGGAAAAATTCATGTGGAATTCCACTTTTTTGGGTAACACAATTTTATGCGAACTCAAAGCTAGGCAGTAAGAGAGAGTAAACTCCGATGGGCAGCCTGGATAGCATCAGTACTCCAAAGCCTCACGGGTACAGCACCCTTTAAGAGAGCTTTTGTCCCCAAGGGATAGGATCCCACCCCACAGCTCCAAGCATATACACGAGTTATGGAGGTACAAGGCACCCAAAGCCCCCAGACCTAGGCCTAAGGGCTGGCTTACAGAGCTCTAGGTCTTCCACTCAGGGGCTGCGAGGATCCACAAACGCACCCTCCCCACCTCTCTCTTTCCCCAAAAGACACCCTCCTCCTCCTCCTCTCACGGAAGCCTGGAAAGCCCCGCATGCAGAGGGGACAGGGAAGCGCCATGGTGCACAGAAGGTGACCTCCACAGGCGCTGCCTGCAGCCCCACAGGGCCTCCCCCCGCAGCGGGGCCGGGCTCCCCGCACCCCGAGGGTCTCCACCTCAGGGGGCCGTGGACCGCACACCAGGGACGGCGCAGGAGCGAACCCG
>NW_010175468.1:0-9305 GCF_000695765.1 Mesitornis unicolor
GGTGGGTTGGTGTTTTCAGGTGGCCCCCGTGCTTGAGCGTGGAAATAAACCCCTGCCGTTAATTGACGAGGCGAGTTTGTCGACTTTCTCATCGTTTGCTGTGAGGTATCGGCGATGCCGCACAGGTTGCGAGCGGTGCAGCTACAAGAGTGCAGGTGGCATCAAGCCTCTTTGGGGGGATGGCAGAAGAGTTTTAATTTTCGTCGTGGTTTAACTCCTCCGGCCTTCTCTCAGCTGCACTTGCCATGCGTTTCCCGTGGCCCTGGACATCTCTCTTTTCCTGTCGGTAGCTCAGAGCTTGTTTCCTCTTCTCCTTTTGTGTAGCGGTAGCTTCTAATGGAGGCAGCTCCGCTGGCTCTCTCTTTTCCAGCTGCTTCTACAAGGCACAGGAGCCAGCACATGTGACTGGGCAGATCTCAGCAGACTAGCAAGTGCTTTCTGGGCTATTGCTCGACAGACAGCCACTGACCTGGGGATGCCCGTGCCCCACCGTCACTCTCCCCACCTGGCACATGGACCCCCTCTATTTCAGAAAAGCAGCCATGAAAACTTGGGAAAAAAAATACGAGCATTTGGGATCTATTCTGTTTGCTTTCCTTTTTTTTTTTTTTTTTCTTTATCCCCCACCCCTCCCTCCCTTTCTCTTTCCACGAGTGCTTATCTGAAAGAGGTTCTGGTTTGGTTTTGTTTTAAAGAATACAGCTGCCCCTCGTGCTTGCTCTCCATCTGAAGTCATCATTGTCAGGAACGGGCGAACCTCAAAGCGCAAGGCTTTGCTTGGGCTTTTGCTTGCCTGGTTAATTGATCTGTCCATCAGTTTGCCACAATTAGAAAGCGCTCGCTCCAGACGGGCAGGCTCTGTGTGATCTTCGGTACTGCGGTTGCAGGGCTGTGCTCTGAGGTCTCGGGGGTTTTTATTCTAAGGTTTTTCGGTCCTTACGGTTGTGAGAGATGGGGGTGACACGAACTGTATGATAGACTGATGCTTTTGAAATCTTAATGTGATTTAAATACCAGCACACTGCTGATTGCTTTAACAGAAATATCCTGCTAATATATTCATCCCGAACCATCCTTCACGTTTGTCATGTCCTGGCTACCTGAATCATTCTCCAGCTTCAGCTGGAACTGTCTAAATATTTGCTTGCGATAGGAAACTGTATGTTAGTCTGATTTAACAGGACATTTTGGATTTAAACATTGATTTCTGTTTGTTTTCCTAATGAATTCAGTGCAGCATTTTAAATCGAGCAGCAGCATAGACTTTCCAACTGCTGTTCTTCAGCAGAGCAGAACTGCTACCACGGTGAAGTGTAACATCGCTTTTAGGTGTAAATTCAGCTGGAAAACGCCAAACCTGCGGGTGGAAATACTTTGTGAGAGTGCATCCTTTCTGGATGCTCTGTTTGCTCTGGGTTGACGGTGACAGTTGCATAGGAAAATACGGCGCCTCTTAGAAATGCAGCATTTGGGGGGGAAAAAAAACCAGTCACAACATTGGTCCCACAGCAGAAATGTTGTTATTGCAGAAACCGCTGAGGTTTTCTCATCCAGCTGTATCAATTAGTGTAATGTTGGTGCTCTGCCCTTCTTGCCAGGCATCTGCAGCACCTTTCTGTCTCCGGTCTGACAGCCTTAGTATGTATTTGATGTTGTTTTTTAACCTCTCTGGGCAGAATACCTATGCTAATCCTGTTTGCTGTGATGATGTTAATTGCCACTGTGTGATTTGGGGGCCGTACGGATGGCGGGATGCACACGCTGGTACAGTCTGTGGATATCCGATTGAGATAGTGCTTGGCGGTTATTTTGGGGAAATACACCCTTCAGCAAATGCTTTTCTGATACTACTGCAGTGCTGAAAATAAGCCCTTAGCAGCGAATCTATCCAAAGTAAACAACTGAAAAACAACTACAAATTGTAGGTAAAGGTACGCTTGCTGTTTGACGTTAAGCTCAGATCACGAGAACATGAATGAATGGTTATATCTGGTGCTGAAAAAACCAGGAAGGTCTGCTCAGATGTGCAAATACTGCGTCCAGAAGCACCGTGTGGGATTTTATTTGCCCCCCTCCATCGTACTTGGTTAACCGCGGCGATACACCCCATGGAAGTAATGACAGGAACAACCTCTGCTTTGTGCCCAACCAGCCGAACTAATGAAGTCACAGCTATCGTATTGTTATTAATACAGGAAGCAGCAGTTCAGATAACTGGGGAAATACAAAAACTGAAAAACAAACACCCCAGAGAAGTCATCAAACTAGAAATAGCTTCCAACACGAGCTGTGTGCTCTGTGGCATGGGCTGTCACGGTCTGGGGCAGCCGTGTGCACAAGGGACAGGGAAGATTGTGTCCCAGGAGCTTTGCTCCTGATCTGGAGGGTTTTCTGACCACCTGGCTTGCTCCTCTGCTTCACCTCGCAATGCGTTTGTGTACCTGTTTCCAGGCAGGTTGTAGGAGCTGCAAGTAAACTGGTAATATTTGCGGCTGCACTTTTCTATCTATCTTCAGGTATTTCCTCTAATGGATGAGATGTGTTCATAGCTTCTGGATGCAAACTGCATTTAAGGGGGGGAAAGGAAGGGGGATGCTTTTTTGTTTTGATTTTTTTCTCAGAAGGTATTGTGCCCCCATGCTTCTGCCTGAAGACTGTAAGGCTTTGGGACAGGGCTGTTTTTTCAAGCGTGTTCATAGCTGTGCAGCGCAGCAATCTCCTTTCTCATTTGGACCGAAGGCATGCTTTTTAATGACCGAAAATATTAAAATTCATGGCCAGATTGCTACTCTGAGTGAATACGTTATCTGTAACAAGACTGTTATGGTTTAACCCTCTAAACTTTTGCACTTGCGATCCTCGTCCTGGCAACCAATATTCTTTAACTGGGGAAAATGCACTTAGATGCAATCCTGCTGGTTTTATTTCTTAAGACACAAGTTAATGTGATTGTATGGGACAATACAATGGGCCTTTATCCACTTACTGGCCAGACTTGATGTTCTAGCATGAAGCTTTATTATAAAAAAGTAGAATTAGTGGCATTTCAAGTGAGAGTAAAAAAAAAAAACCACCTTCCATTGGAAGAACAGGACTGTGGAAATCTGTCTTGCTGTAAAATGAAACGAGGGACTGATGTTATTGTTAAAAAGTTCAACCAAAGGATGTTATTAACAAGAATAAATGTAAATCTGATCTAAAAGGAGTGATTTTTGCACCTGTTCTCTGTCCCCTGTCAATATTTGTGACATTGAGGATTGAATTTGTCTGTTTGGTATTATTTCTTCTCCTGCAGTTTGGGTAAAAACCCATACAAAATAGAAGAGAGTATGGAGGGCTGGCGAGATGTAAAAAGCGCTGTCAGCTGAGTGAAGTGAGCAACCTGAACCTCGTTAATTATCTGAACTGTCCACGTTGCAGTAATATAATTTCCAAAGACTATTTTAAGTTAAATGGCAGCAGAAGCCCCTCAAGTAGGGATAGCAGTGCCTGCTCTCTGGCAACGCATCCCTGAAAATGAGGGTATCTTCTCTGGAGAAGCTGTTATTTTTTCCTATATTCAGCTGATTGTTGAGACACATTGAATTTCATGAGATCTTTCATAGAGAGTGCGTAGTTATTAATTCCGCGCGAGTCAAAAATAAGACGGGGGACGCTTCTGATGTTTGCCTGGCTTATCTTAGGTGCAAGGCTGCTTGGGCAGGCATCGAATGGCCTCTTGGTGAAGGGGGAGGGTTAGGAAAGGTGGGGACAGGCAGCATAACCGTAGGTCCGGTGGCTCTGTGTCTGAGCCGTGCCGTTAGCAGTGGAACAGAGCAAATAAACACCTATTCAGATGGGGAAGGAATGTGTGTCAGCTCACAGGGTGTTCAGGGCCTTGCTTCTATGCTTTCCACATGTGGCACAATTGGGAATGCTGCTTTTTTCACCTTTTTTTTGGAAAAAAAATTAAAATTAAAATTCTGACTTGAATCATAGGTGCACTTTCATTCATGATGCTTGGTTGAATTCTTGCTGAGGGCTTCTTTCAGTCCTTCGTTTTGTAATTGTCCTTCCTTTCCCATTTGAATTTCACGTTTGGAGACTTGCAGTATGGGCTTTTGGAGAGGTGTTTGCTGTAACACATGCGGCCAAGCACCGCGGTGAAGTGGGGTGGCAGCTCGGCGTATTGGGTGCTGACACACTGGTGCTGGAGAGCAGCTCGGAGCAGGGAGGCTTTGGGATGTGTACGTGGCGTGGCCAAAAGCAGCGATGTGCAGCCTGGGTAGTTTGGGTTTTTTCCCTGCTGTAATATGTAGAAATGCTTCTGGAAATGGCACGTGAAGCAGGTGGACTCCTGCATGGCTGCACTGGAGCGGGTTTGGCATTGAGGAGCGTGGGATTTGTGTTAAATGTGTCGCGTTCGGGAATAAGATGATGCTTCGGTTCAGAGCTGATGGTTGCTGTATTCCTCGTGTCCCAGTTCTCTTGAACAAAGGTGTGACTAAACAAGAAAATTATGATTATTTCCCCCCCCCCTTCTTTGTAAGCTACGTCACGGGAATGCTTGCTGGCACCCATTGTTCTTCAAGCAGTTTTTTGAAGGGCTTTCTCATGCTCAGCTTTGCAACTATACAGCTTGCCCAGATCAGCAGGCTTGGTTCTTTTTATTTTTATTTTTAATACAAGATCTTGGCTTTTAGTGACTGCATATGTATCAATATTTCAAATTATTTACGATGCTCTTAGAAGTAAAAAGGAGGCATTTTCCTAGCATTGATTTGAATAAAACCACTTTGCTGGCAGCTTATTTTTCAGCGTCTGAATTATCATCCTTTAAATAAAATAGCAGTGCTAGAGAAGCACCGAGATCCGTGGGCATAGCTGAACTATGCTGCTTCATACGTACACCATGCAATGGCCTTCTATTGTTCCTGACTGTGGCCTGTGTGAAGCACTGAAAATAGCAAGCTTTAGCCAGCCTTCACGCAGTACAGCTTTATCCTCTGCCGCTTGTCTTCATTGTATCCTCGAGTGCCTGCAGAATACCTGGAACGGGCTCAAATTGCCAGCAAAGAAGAAAGAAAATTGGGAGTTGGAGGCGTGTGAGGAAAAAGATGGTTGAGTTGACTTTTGCAGGCTGGAGGGGAGAAGGCGCCGCTACGGGGAACACGCCGAGCAGCCGCGGCAGCGCGGTACGGGCAGAGCAGGCGGATGCTGCTGGAGCCGGGCAGCACCGTCTCGCGTCGAATCCTCACCGGGGAAGTTCTTTAAACTAAAGAGCGTTTTAAAACTAGACCCTAAAATGGAGGGGGCTCGGCGCTTTGCAAGAGTAGTGGTGTTGCATGATTGTTTGCTGTAAGCGCAAGGGCAGTTGGCAGATTGAGCACATTCTTGCCGATTTAGGTTTGGGAATACCGTAAAAAGGAAAAGGGTTTGGTGTGTGTGGTGGGGGGGGGTTGGGGGGTGGAGCATTGAGGCATCTCCCTCTGCAGCGGGAGGATGGAGAGGCACCAGGGGAATGCAGGCAGTGAGAAATAAGCAGCGATAATCACGTATTGGTAAACACAGAAGATTTGGGAGGAGGAGGGAAAGCGCAGGCTTGTGAAAGAAACTAGTGGGCAGCAGGAGGTTGGTTTTGGTTTTTAATTTAAAAGAACAAAACAAACAAACCAACCTGAAAAACAGATGCAAGAGGCATGCTTGCTTTTGTTTCTTTGTTTGCCTAGCTCAGTTAAAATCAGTTTAAGAAAGCAAGGTTCGACGTGGTTCAGAGTACGGAGACGTAGCAGATCTCTCCAAGGTGAGCAGGATAGCAAAGGAAAAAGATTTGGCAGCTTTCATCACGTGTAGACAGAGGAGAAGAGATTTTTCTGAAAGTCCTGGCTAAACGCCAGGTGGCAGGGCTGGTGTGGAAATCCTGACGGATTGGACAGGTAAATCCCAAACTGGGAATTCCTTAAATTTCAGCAAATCGCACAAGCGGCGGAAGCGAACCGGGTGTTTCAGGGATTTGTGCCCTAAACCATCACTTAGTAACTCCAGATCTCTCGAGCCTCCCTAATTCCCTAGAGCTGGGTACGTACAATAACCGAGCGTGTGCTGGGTGGAGCGCCTGGCGAGGCAGAATGACAGGACTGCTGCCTGCCCCCTTTTTTCCCTCCCAAGAGCCCTGTCAGCTTCTCATTCCCTTTCTTAGCTGCTGTATTTCCTGAAAGATCTCTAGGAATGCAGTTATTTGGGATTTCTACTGTGGTCCTCCTTGCATTTTGATTGCAAAGAGGTGAATCCTTTCAAATGCTGTCAGAGAGGACAGTGTGATTGGGAAAGCACTGTGTAGCCGGCCTTCAAAATAAAAAACCAACCAAAAAGCCATTTTCATTTCTTGCTATTTCAGTTTCTTCCCATATAGTGGAAGAAGAGCCAGGGAATAATTCCCACTTCAGCATAAATTACCAGCTTTGCTGAAATTGCAGCCTCGACACCTCCAGGGCTATAAAGGTGTGATAAAGACCTGCCCCTGGGAAGAAGGGAGCTGCAGCTCTGGGTCAGCGTCAGTCATTAGGAATAACTTCAGCCTAGGGCTTGAAGCTTTTGATAGCAATAATTACAGCGCAGATAGTGCATCGCTACCTGCAAAAGGCTCTTGTCTGCACTCGGAACATGTGATTTGCATCAGTTGTCCTGCCTGAAACCACTAATGAGCTTAAGAACTCTTCTGTTTTCTCTGAGCTTAACAAAAATGAAATCCTTCCCTCCAAACAAAAATGTTGTCGCGTGCTTAGCGTGAAGCTTTCAGGCAAGCACAATGGGTAATCGCTGACCTTGCCCGAGATGCCACCTCGAAGCTCATTACTGAATAATTAGGTGATTAACCTTGCCACAAAGTTTGGAGATCTGGGGAGGAGGGCTGGTTTTTGTACTGATAACATGACTTATCCCAAGACTCGGCCTTGAATTTCAGGCACTGGGCTATTCCAAACTCCCATCTGTCCACTAAGTGAATGTCAATCCAATTTAAGCTTGCATATGTTTCCAAGGAAACCATCAGAGGCAATGGTGAGAAATGGACCACGGAGGGGCAGGGAAGCAAGCGCAACAGCAGCATTTTCACTTTTCAGTCCTTAAATGTGGTTAAAACCTAGTTATCTGCAAGAACTCTATACAGAGCAGTGTTTAGAGTGCTTGAAGGGTCAGATGGTTCCTCTTGGAGGAGTCTGTGTTGTGTGTAAATGAAACATGGTCAACTTTCATGGAGAAAGTGGCTTTGGGTGCTGCCCCCAAGGTCTCATTCCAGCTCTTAATGCTTTACGCTTTCCCATATAGGTTATGGTTTTGTCTACTGCAGTCCTAATTTCTTTCCTTTCTAGCAGGCTGGAGAGCTCATGCAGCTGCATAAAACCCTGTCCAGGCCCTCAGCTGAACAAAGCAAGCTGTTCTACCCAAAAAAGTATTTATATTTATATTTAGACACCTCCAAAAAGATTGGAAGTGTTTAGGTAAATTAAAGATCAATATCCTGGTCATGTTAAAAGAGCAACAAAGCATCGCAGTGCTGCAGGCTGGTGTATTTCTGCACTGTTTCAGAGGTAGTAGCAGTGATGTCCATTGCTCGAGGAGCAGGAAAGGTGGATACATATTTGGATATTTGTTTCTGATTGCTCAGGCCAACTGATGGTTCTGCAGTGCCCTGACGGCTCATCTCTTACCCAAGACCTGAGAATTTCTGGATGCTTACCAGCTCGAAGCAGGCTCAGCCTTTCAGAGATATGAAAGGGGACCCATAAAGTCAGACTGAGCATACGGCTGTGTGGGTTTGGTGGTGTTTGTTACCTTTTGCAGACCCTGCCACCGGGCCGTGTCGACTGCAGCAGAGACCTGCCAGGACTCGTGGCACGCTCTGGGAAGCGGTGCTCGGCTCTGCTCTGCTGTCGCTCCCACGTTGCACGGCAGAGTTGTAAGGAGGGTGCGGAGCAGTCTGGAAACTCAAAGGCAGAATTTGTTTGGTTTCTGTTTAGAAGAAATGAGGAATTTATTTTTTATTTTTCCCCATTTGGAGGAATTAATCTTTAATTGAGAATTTAAATTCTGCAGAAGCCAGAATTGTAAGTCCGCCTTGCTTTCCAAAGAGAAGTGTATTTCTGCCTCTTAATACAGCCATGAAATAAAATGTTTATCTTGGTTATTGAAATGAGTAGTGAGGTTCTCACTTTGGAGCTCTAAATCGGGATATTGTCTGTCATTTTAGTTTAAAGAATGCTGCTAGCACACTTGGGCTTAATGTTTTACTGTGACAAATGGCTGAAGCAGAAGCTGAAACTCTGGTATCTGGGGATATCCTTGTGTATCGTAACTGCAATATCAGGCAGAAACTCCTCAGCCCAAAGCTCTCTGCAGCTGTTGTCCACCATCAGACCCTCTTTGAAGCAAATCTGCAAAAATTCGGACTGCCAGTGGCAAAAATGGCTCAGGGGAGGTGAGCATCTGGGCATGGGTGCTGGGAGTTGACCTTGGGGCTGAGACTACAAGGGAGCATAGTTCTTCTGGCGGGTGGAGGGGGGCTTTGCAGCGCATACCTCCTTATCAGCTGTTTACCCTTCCACGGCTGGGCACAGCATGGGAAAGCAGAGCTTGCTGCAGCTTTCTCGTCTCTTCAGCAGCCCCTGGAAACTTTCTACCACTTCTTCCACTGTTTGACCAGTAGCTGTGAGCGTCTCCTGCTGCCGCTGGCTCTGCTTCAGCTGGCAGCTCTTGCAGCTGCAGGCATCCCTCTCTGATCGCTCCTCTGGTCAGATTTACAATGATCTCCCTGCAGGTTTTTGTCTACTTGTACTCCAGACTGCTGAAGTTTATAGCACTAAACTGTTGGCATCTTTTACCCAAGTGCTTTTGTGCTGGTGGCTTGGATGTTTGAGGGCATTTTTCTCTTCCCCATCCATCTGCCCAGTGCATTCAGTGAGTGTTCTCAAATGCTGTAGCTGACAATCAAGGGGTAATACTGATTTAGTTATTATTTATCCACTTGTCAGTGCTAGGAGCTCCTAAAAAAATTTTGCTCTTCTATTCCCCATTAAGAATATATTCTCCTTGAAGCTGGAGTCAGAGGAAGTGCAGGGTGTCTTCAAGGTATTGGATCACTCATTTATGAAGAGCAGCTTGGGTAGCATCTGTAGGACTCTTGTCCCCAGTACTCAACACACCTGGATGTTTTGAAGCCACAGCCTGATTTCAAGGGACCTTCCTGAAAATCCAGTTGGAAGTACCTGGGACATTTCCATAAAACTAGGCTGGACTGTTTAAAAGCTTTGTGGTTTCCAGGAGAGCGT
>NW_010175468.1:9315-13483 GCF_000695765.1 Mesitornis unicolor
GTAGTTATGCTCCTTGGTCAGAGATTTGATGGTTTCTCCTCTAGAGTTCCCGCTGGCTTCACGGTGACCTGCACTGGTGTGAAAATGAAAGTTTTCAAAGACTGGATGTTGCTGGGTCCCCCTTGAGATGAGACCGGTGCCTCTGCTTAGGAAGCACATTTCTAAATGGGCTCCTCTAGCCACAGATTTGCATGTGAAATATCCAGGTATGCCTAAACTCGGAGTAACTGTAGGTGAGATTTGCATTTAAGCTGAAAGCTGTATAACGAAACTGGTTTAGTCTCAAGGCAAATTGTAGCTCCTGGTGCTCAGGAGTTGATCTGCACCAGAAAACGCCCGTGCTGTACGTGAGCTGAACCAGGTTCTCGTGTGGCAGCATGGTACAGAGTTACTGCACCACTCGTTTGGGTTAACTGGCCTCTCCTAATTTTTATTTCATTTTAATGCATTCTTAGGAGAAGTGCTGTTAACTTGAAAATGTGATGCTAGGTGGATGTGGAAGTTGGGGAGAGATGTGGTACTGAATGTACGTACTCTTAAAAATAAACGGTGAAAGTAGCAAGCAGGCTTTAAAGCGTCTTTGCTACCTGTATGGCCCCATTTGTGTACTCATAGCAGCAGTGGGTACAGAGAGAGAGTTTGGAGCAGTTGTAGCCAGCCCTGCTGTGGGACAGGGGATGAATTATATCAAAACGTAGCTGGCAGATGTTCTAACCATCTCTTTTTTTTAACTTTAAACTTCTTTAGGCAATCTCATGCTTTTTCTAGCCCAGCAGGAAGGAAAGATGTAGGAAAAGACTTCTAAATCGCCCTAAGTGCAGTTATAAGTCCTTTCTTCCTCATTTCCTAGAGAACAGTATCTCACCAGCTTCTTACATCTTACGAGCTTTTTTCCTCCAGCCTTTTTAAAATCATAGGCTATAAGCCCCTATGCTCTCTCCTTGCTGGTCACCTCCAAGTCCATCACCCTCTCTGCTCCCTCGCTTTGTCCAGTAACATGCAGAGCAGAAGATGTGGCTAGCTGGAGCCTGCTCCCATCTGGGCTCTTTCCATCCTACGCATGGTGTGTCTGACATACAGCGCTCCTGGACAGCTACCCCAGTGTGGTGTTTCTATTTTCTCGTGGTGGCGGGACGTTGTTGACTCACGCAGCTTGTGCTGGTCAGTAAACCTCAGCTGCAGTGCCACCTTGCTGGCTGCATTTGCATTTGTGCAACTGATGATTCCTGCCTGGCCGGTGTACAAGTTGTGTATTTGTCTCTGTTGGTGGGCTCTTTAATTTTTTTTTAACACTTTTTTGGTCCATCAAGATTGTACCCAAGCCCATAGCTTGTCTTCTGACTTGCTTGCTATCTCTCCCAAGTATTACCTGCAGGTGAGTCTGTGATTTACTCACAAAATACTATGTGACTTGCTAATAAAATACTGAATATTAGAGGTTCTCCTGCCCCTCTGCTCTGCCCTGGTGAGACCACATCTGGAATATTGCGTCCAGTTCTGGGCCCCTCAGTTCAAGAAGGACAGGAACTTATGGAGAGAGTCCAGCGCAGGGCTACAAAGATGATGGAGGGAGTGGAGCATCTCCCTTCTGAGGAGCAGCTGAGGGAGCTGGGGCTCTTTAGTTTGCAGAAGAGGAGACTGAGGGGAGACCTCATTCATGGTTATAAATATTTAAAGGGTGAGTGTCACGAGGATGGAGCCAGGCTCTTCTCGGTGACAAACAATGATAGGACAAGGGGTAACGGACACAAACTGGAACACAGGAGGTTCCACTTCAATTGGAGAAGAAACTTCTTCTCAGTGAGGGTGCCAGAGCCCTGGCCCAGGCTGCCCAGAGAGGTTGTGGAGTCTCCTTCTCTGCAGACATTCAAAACCCGCCTGGACGCCTTCCTGTGTAACCTCATCTGGGTGTTCCTGCTCCGGCAGGGGGATTGGACTGGATGAGCTTTGGAGGTCCCTTCCAATCCCTGACGTTCTGGGATTCTGTGATTCTGTGAATACTTTCAGGCCTGCCCCTAAGGAACCTGCTATGTGTGGTATGGTGGTGTGTGTTGTCACTGAATCGTTAGGGCTGGGGAAAGGCCATGTTTCAGTCTACCTTACAGTGGTTTTCTGTAGGCCGTATGTCCCTCACTGGCTCCTGAGGAGCAGCCTGAGAATAATCGAGGAGCAAAACTCAGTGCTTCGCTTCTGCAGCAGAGCACTGATCATAAGGAGTGGCAGCAACCGGGCAGGTTTAATAGATGATTCCCAAATATTTCTCCTTGTAGACATCTGCCATTAGCAAGGTCTGCTTGTGTGTTGCTCTTGGGACGTGCTTTCTGCATAAGGTCACATAGTAGAGGTGGATGTCTGTGCTGCGACCGAGGAAGCGTTAACCTCATAGAACATGGGGCATCTTTGGCAACCAAAACCCCACGTAATTCAATCCAGAGCTTTTGGGATTGAGTGTGTAACTTGTTCATTGTTTTTAATTGTTCCTGATTTTTTTAAAGTTGGTTTTTTTTCCTTCCAACTGTGAAAAATGCAACCAAATCTAAGCAGTACTTCGGTGTGATGTCTTTTAAATGGCTCACCTTACCGAAAACATCATATCATACCCATTGCTTTGAAAGCTAATTGTGTTTAATCACTCCCTTTCTGAATGGCCAAATAGTGTCATGCATGTGTGGGTAGATAAATGCAAGTTAATGAGTGGATATAAAACAAATCACTCCCAGCGCAGGTCTGCAAATGCTGTCCACTCTTTTTAAAGGTGATATTTGTTGCCATGACTGATCAAACCTGGGGCACAAGCAAGCACATGTATTAAATATACCTCTAATGATATGGGTAAAGGATGAAAGAGCTGGGCCAGCTTCTAATAGGAGTTAAATGAGCTCTCCTGGAAGCGCTGTTCCGGTGATTGGGTTTCTAGTTGTTGAAAATTGCTGAATTGCCTACATTTGGCATGTAGTTTCTATTATTTTAACACCACCTAACAGTTCTGGTATGGAGGTATATAACAGCATCCAACTGTCTTGCTTGAGAGTTTCTCTCATTGGATTTCTGGTAGCAGCATTGTGGTGGTCACTAGAAATGCTCTTCTAGCTCAGCTCGGGACCTTTGGCAATGGGGGCATTGAGTCCCTCTGCTTTCCTGGGCTTAGGTTATACAAACGAATTTTGTGCAGGGGGCAGTGGTCTCTCTGCCTTGGCAAATGAGGTGGTGTGGCAGCCCTGCTGGTTGATGTGGTGAATGGTCCACACGTGGTGCTTGGGTTTCCCCAGCCCAACCTGGACCTCTGATCATTCTGAAAGGAGTCAGTGCTGGGTAGGTAAAATCGTGGAGTGCTAATTACAGAATCACAGAATCGCTCAGTTGGAAAAGCCCTCTGAGATCATCACGTCCAACCGCTCCTGTCTACCCCCTAAACCATATCCTTAAGTACCTCGTCTACCCGCTCCTTAAACACATCCAGGGATGGTGACTCCACCACCTCCCTGGGCAGCCTGTGCCAGCTTCTGACGACCCTCTCAGGAAAGAACTTCCTCCTTATCTCTGACCTGAACCTCCCTTGGCACAGCTTGGTGCCGTTTCCCCTTGTTCTATCCCCATCACCTGGGAGAAGAGCCCAGCACCCACCTCTCTACAAGCTCCCTTGAGGCAGTTGGAGGTGGTGATGAGGTCTCCCCTCAGCCTTCTCTTCTCCAGGCTAAACAAGCCCAGTTCCCTCAGCCGCTCCTCATCAGGCTTGTTCTCCAGAGCCCTCCCCATCCTTGTGGCTCTTCTCTGAACATGCTCCAGAATCTCCACATCCTTCTTCTAGTGAGGGGCCCAGAACTGAACACAGGGTGATCACCTCCCTGTACTCGGCACTGGTGAGGCCGCACCTCGAGTACTAATTGCTTAGTAATGAAAAGTGTAATCGCCAAGTAATTAACTGTAAGCACTTAGTGGCTGGTGGAGGTTCAGACTGGTCTGATGAAGACATTAATAACTTCAGTTTCCAGACTGAAATCTCCTCTGCTTCCTGTATGAGTGTGACTGTGCCTTGGGACTTCCCACACACTCCACATTGACTCCCCCAGTCCATAGCTGTCTTCTGCCTCGCTCCACACTGCCTTCCCAGAGCGTGGATTCCTGTGTGCCAATTCCCTTAGTGGAGAATCAATTAATAAACCGCTCT
>NW_010175468.1:13514-20572 GCF_000695765.1 Mesitornis unicolor
AAAAAAAACCCAAAACAACAAAAACCCCCTTGTCTGAATTCAGCCGTACAGGTGAGTGTGTTAACACCAACTTCGGAATTAAGGAACTTGTTCTCCTTTGAGGAATCAGAAGGCGTTGCAGTACCATTCACTTCTGCTCCTTTTTTTTTTGACTGACCTAATACATTAAACCAGATGAGTTGTGAAATTTTAAGAGGAACTTTTCCACTTACCTCGTACTCCTTTGTAAATACCGCGCTCCTGCGTTAAGAAGAGGGAAGAAAGGTTTGACAGTAAGTTTAGTTAGGCTTGGCAGTTTTGCCTTGGTCATAACTGTGCTACTAGAAAACGTGTGAATATACACCTGTGTGTGGTGGTGATACTGTATTTTGTGAAGGAAAAAAAGAATCTGCGTATTTTACTTTGTGGAGATCTTTTCAGCTGGACTAGCAAACCTATATGGACACCTGGTAATTTTTAGGCACTGGAATGGTAATGGGTGTCCTATAACTCTTATCTGCTTGGAGCTCCAAGTTTCTAGAGCAGAAGTTCTGCCCAGTTTGATGAAAGAATCTTAAGCTCCAGCCACGTCTGAACTTGGATTCCATCAGTTCAAGTGCAGCAAAGAGCTTCAGATTTAAGCTGCACTTAGCATTCGGTGTGGTGGTGTGGTTTATAAGATACACAAGGAAGGAGAGCGTTTGGTTACAGGGATTCTAGTGGGAACACAGGAGTTCTGCCAAGTCTTTCTGTGTCTTCAGTTCTCGATGGGGATTGGAGCTTTCAAAGGAGAACTGCTCAGCATGGATTGTCTTCTGTCCGCTCTGTCCTCAGCTGAGGAAGTGTGTGGAGGATGCTGGTATTTCAGGTGATGGTAGCAAAGTGAGAATAAAGACATAGAAAGTCTATTTTCTTTTGAAATGTCTGTTACACTTTGGATATAAAGAGGAATCAGAACCGATGATGGAGGAAATTTGAAATCCCAGAGATGTGTTCTGCTTTATGGACAGCTTGCTTTGTATAGATCGAGCTGAGGTTGAAGTAGTGTGATACTTCTTTTAAAACTTCGTAGATACTATAGGTATTTCCAAATGAAAGATGATAGTGTCTCGAGTACTTATTCTAGAACTGAAAATACATTCTGATCACAGTTTTAGTCTGAAGAGGTAGTTCTTGTCAATGTATTTCAGCTGGGGATGAGTCAGAACACAGGAATCCTCGAAAATATTACATGAACTTGTTATTTAACAGCTCTTTTTTGCCTGCCTGGGTTTAAGGCTTCTGTACACTTAAGTCGAGGTTGTAAACATGTGCGTCTGTTAAATTTTAAAATACAGTCTCTCTTCTGCGCTCCCCTCAGATGATAACTGATAGAGTCATGGCCTGGAGCTGCAGTGCCAGGGTTTCAGACACTGAGGTGTGGCACCGTGCACTCAGGCAGCTCTGAGGGATGCGCTGAGATGAGAAAAGTAAGATAAAGATTAAAAGATTTAAAGGGGAAAAAAAGGGTTCTTGAAGTTGCATTTTGGGTTGGATTTTAGGATGGTTAATTCAATATTATGTTGAAGTAATGCCTTGCTGTTCCCTGAGTTTCCTGCATTGTATTTTTTTTTCTCCCCTAAAGCAACTTTGGAGTTTGCTGAGTAGTAACATGTTGTCTTTGGATCTCAAGGGTGCTGTGCTGACAGCTTCCAGTTGAAAGAGTTGAGAGAGTGAATGGAGACCTTTGTGGAGGGGGACATACCGGAGAGAGGAGGAGGCAGGTCCAGATCCAGAGAGGATGGCAGTGACGGCTTCGCGAAATGGAGAGGAGCTGGCAGGGAGGCACCTGCCCTTGAAATTCCCAGAGGCAGCACAGTTTTGCAGATGCATGTGTAATACATGAATTCACGGCACATCTTGAATTATTTAAACTGAGCAGCTTGAAGGAAGTTCCTAAAGTGGTTGTGGAAGAGCAATATAGAAGAACTTTAATATTTACTGTAGAAAAATCTTGCACCTTGTTCTTCAAAATAAAGTCTTGGAAATAATTTGTTATTCCATTTTGTCTGTATCAGGAGTGGTGCCAGAGCTATCTGAGCAAAGTGACATATGATTGATATTTTACCAGACTCAGCCTTCTGCTGTGAAGGAATTTAGTTTGCATTTTGCATATATGGAAAATCAGATGAGCAGGACTTGTTTTATTGTGTTGGGTTTTGTTGGTTGGTTTTTTTTTTTCAAGAAACCTTGATTAACTTGATTGGCAAAGCTTGTGCTCTTTCTAAAAACATGACTGCCGAAGCTGTGCTGAAATATTTTTGACTTGGTTTTTCAGACTACTTATAGGCATCTTACAGGGTGGCGGTAGCGTAGCTGTCATGTAGGCAGCTTTATGCGGAGCCTATTTAAAGTTGTAATTGGCAATTCTTTGTAATTTTTCTTGTGTGGTTTTTAATATATCTCTTATTTAATGCGTAACAGTAGTTGCTGCTGAAGTTCTCTGGGATATTTCGGAAGAATTGCAAAATCCGTGTAAATCTCAGCCTTGCTGTTTCTCAGGTGGTCCGGTCCGTGCACCTCCCATCCTTTCAGTGCTCGTCTTGCCGAATCTCTGTACTCTGCCTGTCTTCGATGAAAGGAAACCTTAGTGACTGATTCACTGGGGAGTGATAGAGCAGAGGCCAAGTGTCAAAGCGTCTCTTCGGCGTGTTTTCATTCAGAGCTGTCAGCCTTGAGACAAGTTGAGCCTGATTCTTCACACCCACTGCTGCGTACTCATCTCTTGCACTTGCAAATGCCAGAGATTTCCTTCGCCTTACCTGGACTGGAGTTACAGCAGCGCGGTTGGGTCTGGTTATGCACAGTTCTCTTTCTTTAATGTTAGTTTTGAGAGGTGAGAAGCTGGTGGTGGGCTTTGCACTGCGGGAATAATTACAGTGTTTGCATTGGCAAAGTGGTTTCTGGTCGGGGAGGGGGTTGGCTTTCTGTGTGTACACTTGTTTGCTCGTGTCTTTAATGACATGGTTGCATGCTGGTTTTCTCCAGAGCCCATGAACTGCTTAGTGCACAAACAGATAGAGGTTAGAGAATAACCTCCAAAGCTAGTGGCTGTTGGCACCAAATTTTGGAGGGGCTGTGAGTTCCTGCAGCTGCAGCTGAGGGGCTCCCTTGTAGGAAGCAGAAGCGATGAATGCAGAATTAAAACATTCAGGAATTGCTCTATGCTCTGTCACCCTTAAAATATCTGTTAGCTCCATGTTTTATTCTCATCCTGGTGCATCCATCTTCAACCTGTTGAAGGGCAAAAGAAACTTGTCCCCTCTGGATCAGGTCATTTTGTCCCTCTCTGAGCAGACTGAGGAGGCAGAACAAAACCCTGATCTGCAATTGCTTCCAGTTTTTCCTGCATTTGTCACGTCTGGAGTTCTGGGGAGGCGAGGGTGGCTTTGCTTGTGGATAAGCACGGCTTTTGCATCTCTTCTCCGGAGAGTATGAAACCTGAACCAATTTCATGGTCCTGCTTGGTCAGGCTGCGAATAACAGCAAAAGCATCAGAACTCTCCGCAGATGTGCAGAAGAACACTGCTTGACGTTTGGGTCACGTAAAGCAACCTGTGGCAGTTCTTTGGGGTGGAAATCCTTAGTTCTTACAAGCCGTAGGAAGTGGTTTTTGCAAGTGTTGGTCGTGGCTGTACAACTGGGTGTTTGGAGAAGGCTTTGCAGTCAGAAACTTTGGTTTCACTTGAATGCAAATATGCAGTCACTGGTTTTAGTGACTGATGCTTGAGTCGCTGAGGTCACATATTGCTTCCCACATTTATTTTTTACTATAGCACTTACTGAGTATTTAACCTAAGTAGCAGCCTTCACTGAAATTGTAACACAGTGTCGTGGTTTAGGGCTGGGTTGGCCACTAAATCCTGGCCAGACGCTCTCTATTAAACCCTCTCCCCTCCCCAGAAGGGAAGAGAAAAGAGAATAAGGGAGAGAGATTTTATGGAAAATAAAACTAACAGATTGAATTAAAAAATAATACTATAGGATAATAATGTAAAGAGGAAAATAATGAAATATACACAGATATGTACAAATATAGATACAAAACCAAGATAAAGTCCTCCTCTCAATGACAAATACGTCACCAGAGGCTCTGCAGAGCAGGGCACTGGAAAAGTCGCAGTTTGGACTCAGCAGGAGGTGGGAGCAGGATGCAGGAACACAGGGATCAGGATCAGAGGCAGATGAACCAGCAGGGCTCTGCTCCGACTTTGGCCACTGCAGGATCAAGATGAAAGGAAAGGTCCAAGATGGAAGGGCTCCAAGACATAACCATCGGGACCCTCGTGATCCCTCTGCTTTATACCGAGTATGACGTATGTGGGATGGAATACCTGGCTGGTCAGTTTTGGGTCTGCTTCCCTCCTCCCCCGTAGGCACAGACACGGCACCCATGGTGAGACAGTGGCCTTGAACATTACTACTTCAAGCAGCAGTGTCTGGAAACGCATGCTGCTGGTTTCAGCAAGTTCAGCCACTTAGAAGAGACTGAGCTGAAAAGTAAAATCACGAAATAGAAAATCAGTTCTGTTTAGCTCAAACCAGGACACACAGTAACACAGCTCCTTAGCATCAGTAATGGAGAAAGGAAAGCCAGTGCCTTTCCGAAAAGGAATGTCCTTTTTCCAGACGTTGTGTTAGTCCCCTGAACAACGCACTTTGTCATCAGTTTTTGAGAAAGCATCTTCCCGCTTTCCGCCAAACTTGTACATAATTTTTTTCTGCTAGTATTGAATGAGCTGGCTTTTCTCGACTAGCTGTGTGTTGAGTTAAGCAGTTTACTCCTAAGTGAAAAAAAGAAAGTATTTGGCAAGTCGAGTTAGTTAAACAGTTCTTGATTCCTTCTTGCAGCAGAGATTTCTTTTTTAATTTCTTTTTTTTCTGTATTCCTTGTGAACACGACTTGTTGGGACTGCGGAGAGTGTGAGAACAGCTGGAGAAATTTAATTTTGGCTTCCCTGCAAAGCATTTCAGAGCACTGCCACTAAGCAAGATCTGAAACCAGATAATCGAGGCTAGGACAGGCCCTCCCAAGAAATCAGCCAGGGAGCTTCTGTGCCGGGGTGTTAACAGGTCTCACTGGTGTTTCTGCAGGTGGACAGCTGTGCAAGCAAGGATTGCACCCCTGGATGTTTCGTTCTCAGCTTGCCATCGCTTTCAGCAGGTACAGCGCTCCTGTTTTTAAAGCATCGCATTATAATTGCGGCTGTTGGAGCACTGTGATTGATCACGGTCGTGCATGTTCTGCAACACTCCTAGCTATGCGGCTGGAGCACGCGCTTTCGCAACGAAGCTCTAATTACTGGTGTTGGACCAGGGAGTGGAGCTGAGCGTAGTCCCATAAAACTTCTGGAGATCTTCTCTTGACTGTGTGAGAGGTGCCCCAGATCCCTTCATCCAAGCCTTTCTCAACCTACGGAGGCATGGGCTGCGTCCTCCGGTACAGTATTCACACGGCTTTCAGGAGGTGGCTAGGACTGTGTTGATGAGAGAGAGAAACAAGCTTTTTCTGCAGTTTAATGAGCTCTGTGTAAACAGTTTTCTCTGGAGCATGTGGATGCCGGAGCTCTCAATGGGCCTCCAGAGAAAAATCGGGTCTGGACCTTGGGAAGATAAATTGCAGCCTGCAACAATTACAGTTTTTCTAAATGTTTGAGATTGAAGCGATGCTTCCGCTCGTGGGACTCGTGCAGCATTTGGGTAATTCAGCCTGGGATACCTGACGCTTGTGTGATTTATCTGGATTTCCGAGAGCTCCTGGGAGGCTTCCTTCATGCGGTACGTTCCTTATAGCGCTGAGAATTATTTGACTGTTAAAGCAGCAGGGAGAAAGGAGCCAATCCTCCAAATACTTACAGTTATAGGGCTGTTGTCATAGCATAAGCTGTGCCAATTCAAATGGATAGAACTTCTTCGAGTAGACAGGGACTGAAAGTCGGCAAAATGATGCTGTGCACGGCGAGTAAAGATTAGTGTTGTTGTAACTCTTTGTGTGTTACTGAAGTGCCAAATGGATTAGGAGCTTTGAAAGCTTTAAATTTCTGTGCTTTTGGCATCGTCTCCTTGGAATGAGTGCATCTCCGTAGTGAAGCTTTGGAAAGGAAATGGTGCTTGGTCCCAGACTAGTTTCTTCTAATTTCACTTGCAATCAAGTGATAGAGAGGGAGAGACAGATGCTGCAGCTGCATGATTACAGAAAATGCAGCTGTTAACACACTTGCTTATTTTCCTACTAATGAGGCATCAACTCTCTCCTGATTTTGCTGTTTGGGTAGTGGTTTTATTCTAGCAGAAAATTAGACCAGTCGTAGCGGTTTGGTTTGGGGTTTGTTTTTGCTTTTTTGATTTTTCTTTATTCTGATCTGGTTTGGGTTCAACAGCTGTCAAGATAATTTTTCGGAACTAGTCCAGTTTGAGGAAGGAAGCAGCGATTCCAACTAACTTTAAAATGCTCAGTGGGCTCTGGATGCAGCTGGTTAGACCACGCTGCTTCATTGAACTTGTTTTGTTTCTGTTAGGATTACTCCTAAATGTTTTCTCACCATTAATGCAGTTCCTCAGCTGCAAGCCGTTCAGGCTTAAGTATCTTCACTTTCAGTTCTTTGGATTGTCTTGTGATTTCTTGGAGATTTCTGGGCAGTTGGTTTTTCTTTGTTGCTGTGTGAAGCAGTACAAAGGTGGGAGGAGGATGAAGAGCCCTGACATTTTCCCTCTGCAGCCGAACTGCGTACGCTACTCACTGTGAGTAAGCTTGGCATGACTGGTTTTGAGGCATGATAAACTTCACTGTCAGATGGTGTCGTTTTGAGCAGCGTTCAAAAGCTCCTCTCCTGCCTTACCCTGGAGGAAGAAGAGGCATTGCTAGATCACAGGTAAGCCAGTAGTCTCAGCTGCTGTGTGCTTTTTTGCCTGGAAGGCAGTAAGCAGGAGAACCCCCCTGGCAAAGCAATCCATGAACTATGATTTTGTAAGCATGGCAAGACTTCTCAGTAGTCCAGCGTGCTGAAGATGACTTCACAGAATCACAGAATCACTCGGTT
>NW_010175469.1:0-5198 GCF_000695765.1 Mesitornis unicolor
GGGGCGGCGGAGCTGAGCGGGTCTGAGGGAGGGGAGGTGTGTGAGAGGGGGCATGGTGTAGCGTATGTCTGCATATACACACCGCGTATAACCTACCGTTATGAGTTAACGTGTACGTGCGTGTTTGTAGGGGGCAGGGTGGCTCTCCGCACAGCGATGCTGGAAGATGATGGGCCCGTTCAGCGTGGGTGCAGTTAGTTAGCAGCATCGACTGATGTGCAGAGACCTCAACCGAGACGTCAGGAAAGAAGCTTACCTGTCGCCACAGCAAATCTGCAGTTAACCACGGTGAAAGGCTCCAAGGAGTTGATAATGTATTGTTACAGCTAGGACAAGCTTCTTGACGATGAAATGTCTTTTCACAATTGTGACAAGCCTTACAATGTGCATACTGCAAAAGTTTAGTTCTCTGCTGTAGTCATCCCAAGCTTTATAACTAACATTTATAAGTAGTTTGTCTGCTTTTCCTAAAATCTGTATCATCTTTTCTGCACTACTATTTCCACCTCACTTCGATCCCATGCATACAAATGGGGAGTCCAGGAGATTACTTTGCTTGTCACAGAAACTGGTGTAGTGGATGGTACAAGACAGTGCTTCAGTTCCACCAGTGTTGATTTCAGTAGTGCTTACCTTTGATCAGTTATTAAGCTGTTTCCCCTGGTACATCCTAGGCAGTGAGGAGAGAGCCCTGCTACGAAGAACCTTTAAAGTTGAGCCAGCTATACTGGCAAAAGAGCACCCCTGCCCCAGCTCCTTGTAACATCTTCCATCAGTAAGTGTGCAATCTCCCAGTCCGTTTTCTTTGTAACCAACACTGTCCTTCTGCAAAAGAGGACACTGATACAGTTAGTATACACTGATACAATTAGTTACAGTTATTACATGTAGTGTAAATAAACCCCAGATTTCTTAGTATCATGTAATACCTTGAGAATATCTACTCTGCCACATCATCAGTGTAATGTCTGTAACAAAAAACATCTTTTAACTCATTACAGTAATGGTTTCATATTAATTTTTTACCAGCAGCACAGTGGAGCAGGGGTTAGCGGGCTGCATTGCAATAAAAAGGGTAGGTGAGAGACACCTCTCCCTGCACAAGCGTATGAATGTCTGCATGTGCTGCACGTGCAGCTGGCACTGCTTTTGTGGTCATCCACCTCAGTCCCTGACACACAGCCACTAGACAGCGAAAGCCTCTTCGAGCTTTAACAACCAAAAGGAAACTGTTGCTAGTAGGAATCCAGCATTCTTGGCAATACAGAATAACTTAAGTGCATTGCATGGAGAGCCAAAAAAAAAAAACAGAGGCGAGAGATAAAATACTGCTTGCTATTTTTCTGTAACTAATTACAACTTAAAGTATACTGCTTGTTCACTTTCACTATTACCTGATGCCAGACATAATTATGTACTTTGCAGATAAAATGAAAGGGATTTTTTAAAACTTTTCATTCAGCAGACCAGCATATGTGATCACTGAGCTTCAAATGTAAATGAAAGTACCTTGTGCTTAGAGGTTATGTCAGTTTCACTACTCTTTTCTGGTTAGAATATGTTACATATAAACTACTCATATTTTAATTTTTGTGGTTGCTGTTTATAGTATGAAACAGTTCTGGCCATTTTGTTGTGGTGGTTAAAGTTCATTTATGTGGTGGCTATTTAGCTCTGCTGTGAGGGTTGTAAAAGCCTCAGTATAATTGGGAATCAACTCCAAAGGCTGTAAACTGCTAAGGATGAAGTTTTCCCTGACCATTTATTTGAACTTTGAGCAAATAGAATGAGGAGAAAGCTGTGATTTCCCCCCACCTCCCCTGCTATGTGGTACATGAACTTAAGACAACTCACCGTATAGGGCCTAAATTAAATAAACAGATTTTTGTTTTTTCTTCTAGCTCATCCCCTTCAGCTCCATAAAGTAGATTATGGCAGAGCTTCACTCTCCAGGTCTTTCTTCAGGGTGCTTCTCATCAGTTGCAGCATTGAGGGTTGTTTTTTTTCACTGAGTACTCTTGTCTTTCAGCTTCATAGTGCTTCTCCTTAACATCCAATGCTTGGGTGTTTTTCATTTTGTGTCTGAAGTATTTTGAGTAATTGCCCTGTGCTCTGACTAGAGTATCACATCAACTTCATTTACAACAGTTTGTATGCTGACTCTGTGAGTGTACAAACCTCCTCTATGCAAAGATAAAAACTTACATTAATTTGAAAGAGATGTGAAATTAAACCCAAAAGTTAAAAAGATATTTTGATGGCAAATGTGTACAGCAATTACTCTTTGTTCATCAAAACTCTTGGGTTTTTCTTTCCAAGTAACTTGATCTCCCTGGCACAGTTACTCCAACTTCATGCTACCATGGCTTTGTCCTGCTCTGTTCTTTTTGGCTGTCCATGATTGCCCAGTAACTGGAGGTGTAAGTTTTAATATCTTACAAGTTACTGGGCAAAGCTATTAATTACAGCTGGCTTGTGCAGAGGGTGAAGAAAATAGTGAAACCAAAATGTGGTAGGGAAGATAACTGGAAAGCATTTGTGCCTCTGGTACACCTTTCCCTGCAGCCAGGTTTCCTTAAGTAACCCCAGTGCTCCTGGAAGCTGGAAAGATGCTCACATTTAAACCACACAGCGATAGGGACATGAGTCAGCACTGTTCCCTTTCTGAATGAGTTATCCAAAGCATAAGATCTTGCTGGTAGTTTATCAGAGTGTGCATACAGGCTGCATAGCAGACAGTAGCTAGCAGCTGGAGTCTGTGACCTCCTCGGTCTTTCTCAATAATGTTACATTTAATGGAAAGAGAATCTGACAGGTGAGGCAGAAACAGGTCCGATGTAAGCCTGTATATTTACAGTGAATGTGCAAGGACCTGGTTCTCTCAGCTGCTGGCGGCCCAGTACTAGCAGTTTGCTGTTGTTCGTAACAGACCTCAGTCCGTATGCTAACTTTGTGAAGCCAGGGCACCGGGGTCTATTGCGCTTGTTGTCTTGTTGGGAGAGCTTACTTTGTGAAAAGAAGCTTTGTAATGGTGTCTCATGCTATGATGTGCAGTTTGAGTATAACATAATAGCAGAGGGCTTGGAAACATGGGTATGGGCTAAAAGTGTCCCCTAAGCTATAAAAAATTCTCTAATAGCCAGTTATCAGTCATGGAAGAAGTACAACCTTGAGACCTAAGAAAAACTATCGTAAGAGAAAAATGAGGAAGAAACCAAGCGAGAAAAATGTTGAGAATAATATGCCTGACAACCTGGGAAAGTAACACTTTCAAGCCTGGCACTTCATGAAGTCCATCAGGCAGAGGCCTAGGGCTAAGATGCTGCTTAGCAGTCAAACAATTTAGGATAAGATCTCACCACTGAGTGAATTTCCTCAGTATGCATACTGGTTCCTTTGAAGCCGTGAGCATACTGCTGTCTTCAAGAATCCTGACTGTTAGGGACCCTTAGACCCAACTGACAGCCTTGTCCTGGTCTGTGCCTAACAAGATCAGTGTGTACGTGTCGATGTGTTTTCACCTCAGATTATGCGTGTTTCACCTCTTCAACCACCAAAACAACATTCCTATTGAATGTTAGTACAGTTTGTCTAGTTACTCTTGGTAAAACACTCTGTGGTTTCTCTGACAAGTATCAAGGCAAATACTTGTATCAGCCAGTGCTTGTGGTAAGTCATTGCATTCAATCTCTGCAGTAATTTACAATACATGCCTGCACCTTGTTGCCTGGGTCATCCAACTGTCTTAGATACCCATATGTAATTAAGGCTGCCACTCTTTATTGGCATTACCGTAACTTTTACAAGCCCTACCCAGAGATTAGGACTGATGACAGATAAATTATATGAAGGTGGTTCTCACCCCAAAGAACTGTCAATCTAAGGAAGCAAGGAATAACAGTGCTGCAAGAAATCAGCACATACATAGTGGAAGTTAAGTTTCAGACCATTTGGAGGCAAGTGCTGATTTTTCAAAACCAAATGAGAAGTGACAGGAACAGTAGCATGGCCTGCACAAGGCCCTGAAGATGGAGATAGCAGCTCATATTCACTATGATGAACTGGGGGGAAGTATGGAGAGAGCAGTACTCCAGGTGGATGCCTCCCCTTAGTTTTGATGACTCCCCCAAGCTCCACAACCTTTCAAAGATGACAGAGAGCAGCCTCACAAGGCCATCGGCCAGCTCACTCAACACCCTCAGGCCTATCCCATCAGGGTTGATGGTCTTGTATGAGACAAGATTTCTCAGCAGACTCTTATCTATTAGTTTTTGTCAAACACATCATAAATTTTCTCAATCAGTAGCAAAACCTTTGATTTTATTTTTTCCCCTATACTGAGATTTAGGTACAGTAAGTATCGTAAGTATATAAACTTCCTTATTTGAAATCACTGTTAATTAATTTTGCCCCATTTACTAAGGAAGCAAGGGACAGGAGGGAAGGGTTGAGACAGAAGGGATCGAGACCCTTGTGATCCCTCAGCTTTATACTGAGTATGACGTATGTGAGATGGAATACCTAGTTGGTCAGTTTTGGGTCCACTCCTCCCTGTAGGTGCAGATATGGCACCCAAGGTTCATACAGTGGCCGTATGATTAACACTTTTAGAAGTACACCATGTCTGGAACAACATGCCATTAGTTTCAGCAAGTGCAGACACTTAGAAGAGACTGAGCTGAAAAGTAAAATAAAAAAACTAGAAAATCAGTTCTCTTTAGCTCAAACCAGGACAACGGGCAAGGACTGCCCGTTGTGATGTCACCGACCGATGGACTGTGGTGCCCCGAGCGATGGATTGTGACCAGGCGTCCCTCATTGCTTATATCTGGGCGCTGAGTCTCACCCAGACAGTTTGTGCCCACTCTCCAGCTGAGCGACTCTGCGAGGTTTGGAGTGCTGAGCAAGGCCTTTCACTACTTGTGTGGTGCTGAGGGAGCTGTTTGTTGCATCTCTCAGTGCCTGACCACAGAGCCATTGGAGGATTCTCTCCAGCCCTGCCAGGTTCAGGCAGCTGGGGTAACCAGGAGGTGCGCTTGCAGCAGCAGAGGTGAGCTGGGATGGGACACCTCACTCTGTGGAGCTGGGAAGGTTTCCTTCTTGAGGGACCTGGGCATTTCTTCCACCCCTCCCCAGACCAGCCAGTGACTGTGGCCTTTCCTCCTTTTCTAGCGTGAGAGCAGCTGCTGCAGCCCCCC
>NW_010175469.1:5221-5899 GCF_000695765.1 Mesitornis unicolor
CCACGGCCCCCCGCAGCGAGTGGACGGCATGGCCACAGAGCAGGGCAACCACTGTCCAATATGACTGGACAGCTGGGAGGAGGCCAGCTACGTGATGCCGTGCCTCCACCAGTTCTGTTATGCATGCATCCTGCGGTGGACCCAGAGCAAGCCCGAGTGACCCCTCTGCAAGAGGAGAGTGCAATCCATTGTGCACTCGATGCGGACAGACCATGACTTTGAAGAGGTGGTCTTCACACCATCTGGCTGGGCACCAGCGTCAGTTCAATGGACTAGATTTGTTAGGAGAGACTTGAGCTGAATGTCCTCTGATACAGGAATTCCTCTGCTCCTTGATCCCTGCCTGTGGGCTAAGATGCGTGGGAATGGTGTCCTTGAAGACAGGGGTGAACATGGCACCAAGTTCCTCAGCTTTGCCTGCTTTTGCAGTTACTGTAGCCCTTGACCCACTTGGCAAGCAGGTACGTACTTTCCTTGCATGATTTACTACTTTACATTTTGTCATGTCTGATCACTAACTTTCTGCATTGTGCATTTGTGGCAGATGCACCCACCCCACTAAAGACCTGAGAAAAACCCAACAAAGACAGTGCTAAAGTTTCTGGCCCTGGTGGCGCCAGGACTGCCTCCCCCCCTCACAGCTCCACACAGTGGGGGTCAAAGGCGGGAAAGTTGGGG
>NW_010175469.1:6005-21480 GCF_000695765.1 Mesitornis unicolor
TGCAGTTGGGCACTCCCCCCTTGAGTGGGGCCGCCACTTAAGGTAACTTCTCGAGATCGAGAGCCCTCCCTTTTTGGTGAGTGAGTGAGTGCACGTTTTGGATCGTTTGGCCAAAACTTAAGAATTCTTTACTCAGTTGTGTCTGGTAATATTCCCAACCAGCACATCGAACCTGTATTTGTTTAATGTCAGTGGGATGTTGTCTTGGTGAATGAAGTTTTGTCTGCTTCATTTCAGTTGCAGATTAAAGCTTGTTTGAGTTCATTATTTGTGTGCGTGTAGCCATTTTGGTGCGATTCCGTGACAGCATTGTGTTTGCACTTCTTGCAATTGACTGTTCCACATTCAATAAAATATATATTTAGTATGTTTGGTCCAAATAGTAGTTCCTCAATAATTTCTGAAATATCTTACCTCCAAGGTAGTTACCCCCTCCTCTACAGATCCCTCTGCTCCTTTTCTTCCTTTAATCAACTTCTTACCTGCTATACCACGATGGTTCTAATCCCCATTTTTGCTTATGTCTCTAATTATTTCCATGTTTACATTGAATCAAATGGATACTATTCTCTGCAAAGAGCATCAGCAGAACAGTTTTTTTGATAGCTCTTGGCTCTCAGGGCTATTATATATGACTGTAATGGAAGGTGGAACAACCTAGACTGTGCTTAGAAGCCCAAGTTTTGGGTTATTTCAGATTACTTGGGCTGAATGATACTGTTGTGTTTAGATACTCCCTAACACAGAAGTGGATACACACACACACACACACACACACACACATCACTGCTCTGTACTTACTCCTTCCATTCTACATTGTCATGTCATTTTTTAGCAAGCCATTCAGATACTCGCATGCAAACTGCCACAGGAAGTGTTTTGAGTGCAAAGGGTACAGCAGACTCACTGGGAATGTGCCTTGCTTCATTAGGTGACGGAGAAGTGTTTGAGAGGGGTGTGTGTAATATATTTCAGAATAGAGCAGTACATCTGGCTGTACAACTGCAGGCTTTCAACGGCAAGTTTAAGAAGTAGTTTAGAGTGGTGGGTCGGATGCCTGACTGGGAGTGAAGAGGCCTGCCTAATAATCCTGCCTAAAGTAACTGATGAGCTAATGATTTTGATTTGTGCTCTGTGTGGTTCTGCCCTCTGTGGGGAAGACTCAATAGATCTGCAAAAATCAATGACTTTAAAATTAGCTTAATAGTATTTTTTTTAATTCCAATGAAGAAGCTAATTAAATTACCAGTAGTGAGAGCAAGAAATAACAGTCATCTTGCTAATTGTTTGTTGGAAGACAGGTTCAGTGAAGGGGAAAATCACATTAGATAGGTAATTCTAGGTTTGTCTTTATACTTTCAGGGTTAAAAGTTGTTTTCTGGGATCATGAGGAGGGCTGAACAATCCATTTCAGGATTTATGCAGCATTCACTTACATGTCTGTTTACTAATATTGATGGTTACAGTAAGACTTACTTTCTGCTACAATTGTCACATACAAATAAGATTATTATGAGTGCAAAAGGCCTGAAAGGAGCAATTTGTATGAGGTGAGAAGGACTCTGTAACTGCAAAGCTGAGCATAAGCACATTCAAGTTAAGCATAAAGGGCAAACATCAAATCAGGCAAAGCAAGCACACTTTGACCAAGCTTCAGTGAGGTGCAATGGAGAGATCGTGCTGTTCAACTTAATCTGCACTGAGGAGAGAAATTAAAGGAGTTAGGAATTTCTTCTCCTGCTCACTGCTGTTGCACAACTGCTACAAGAGGAGAGACTGAAAGTATTCTGCTTCCACAGATGTGTACACTTATAAAAAGGAGCAGTGGCGGGGTCTTAGGTGTAAACAAAGTGAAGCTAATAGTGGAGCAATATGATCTATAGCACTTCATATTTGCAGGATAGAAGAGTAAAACTAGCCATAACCCACAGCAGCGTGCTGCTGCTTATAAGAGACAGGGCTTTCATGTTTCCACTTGAGGCACTGGAGACCAAGAGTTCATGTGAATTACATGCTTTTGCGTGTATTCACACTCAACAAACTCAAGATGCAGCAAATCATTTACACCTGCTGAGAAAACAGGACAGAGTATGTGCCCTCTGCATGGAAGTCCAAAAGCTTTTAGCCACAGCTATTCAGCAGAGCAGCCACACACAATAGCTGCAGCTGTTTGCTGTGGCTCAGGCAGTGTTGTGGTCTCATCAGAGATTTCCAGCAGTGCAGAAGATGCTTTTAATTTCCAGCTGGTGAAAAAGGAGAAAGCAAAGGACTATCCAAAAGAGCTAGAAAGCCTGATAACCAGGACTGCAATGGAGATTAATTGGTTTAGCTAGAAGATTCCTGTCTGCATTCCCCACAGAAAACAAAGATAAACGTCAATGTTAGTCATCCCTACAGCAAGAGTGTAATTTTAACATGATTAGTGATTGTTTTGTTAATCCTAATATGCAAATATTGACTGTATTGGGTTTGGTAAACTAGTTAGGTCATGCCTTAACATACATTCCTCAAGTATATGATTGCTGCTTCAGGGAGAATATTCCCAAATCTTGCTCATTTATTACACTGTCTCATTTTTCTCTTCCAAGTGACATCACCATTTGCTCTCTGAAGTGGGAGTATCTCAGAAGGCTTACGGTTTTGCTTATGTTAGCATATTTACAGTTTGTCAGTGGGAAAGTCCAAACTTGCAGAGCAGAATTCTGGAGTCCAGTTAAATAGACTAAACATTTCAGTCTTCTGGGTCTTCAAAGGACAAAAAGCCCTTCAGGAATATTTTATCCCTGGAGTTTGATTTTGTAGTTTACAACTAAGACATAAGTCTTAAACCAACTGTCCTTGTAGTTTTATAGTTTCTTCTTATTGTCTCTCATCTTTGAAGAGTAAGTCCTCTTGCATAAGGCTAGGCTTAAGTGCTAACTTTAGGGCCCAGGCTAAGAGGTTACTGTCTTGAAAGGAATTTTGCTGGAGAAACTTTTTCAAAATATATGAAGTTAGTGTCCACTTTCCTTTTTCCTGAAATGGTTATTCCCTCTTTGCATGGAATCAAGATGTCAGGTTACTATTTTACATCTTCTTTTATTCCTCTTTCTTCCATTCCCCGGAGAGCTACCCAGTCGCAAGAAGGATTTGTTTCCTAATTCTGAAGTTATCTTGTTAGGTACCAGCAGTTCTGGAGACAGCCCATGCTCAGTTTTCAATGTGGCAGAAGTATCGTTTAGCTGTGTCGGGCTCACTGCATTCTTTTTACCCATCCAGCAGATGGCATCGAAGCTCTAGAAAAGTTCATCCTTCATACTGCCAGGTCCTGCAGAGATTCTTTTTTTTTACATTTTCGATTTAAAAGATAATTATATCAACAGGATTATTTTAAGATACTTCAATTTAGTTTGCTATTAAGTTAGAAAACTTATGAAGGTAGTATATGTATATTTTTTTTAAAGGTGACAGTCTTCTCCTGAATCATAAGAGTCTGGAAATTTTAATTCTCTTCTTCAGTATACTTACAGTGAATTTAAGAATTTCTCTTATACTGCTTTTAAGTGAGGTTATATTTTATTTCTCAGTCTGAGTCTGATTTCTCCAGTTCATTATTAAACTAATGTCTACACTCCAAATATATGTGGTATTCTGGCCATTGTGAATACTGATATAGGTAACAGCAACTGTTAATTAAATATGTTGAAATAATATTACTTCTAAATCGTATTGCTTCCTGATGTTTGATTTCACAGTGGTGGCCCAGTTTATGTATAGCATTCAATAACTTATGAATGCTTAGTTCAAAACTACTGCTCAAAGCCTGGTATGATTATATAAGTTCTAATAAATTCAGTTGAACATTGTATACATTTACTTAGTTGTCTCCAATTTCTATACTTTATTAGAAGAAAGGAATTTTTAATTATCGTTTTAGTTCTTACAAGGTGTAAGATATAATCCATTTGCTCTTTCATTTCCAGCATGGCAAAAGACAGCTGACTATCTGTATCTAATCCCACACACACTTATCTTCAAAGAAAGTCTATTGTGACAGTTTCTTTACTAGCAAACACTTCTAATGGGTGTCAAAACAACAATAAATAGTATTAAATTAGTGGGCTTTTTTTTCCTGGTGCTCTTCTTTTTAACAAAATCATTTTAACAGTGCCAACCACAAGAATATTAAATTACATGTGAGGGGGGTCAAAATATTTCCTTCAGTTCAATGGTAGTCATGCTTGGTAGAAGATTTTTTACAAAACCTGAAATAGTCAATTCAAATGGTCCTTTAGCAAAAAAGTATTGAGGTATTTATCCCCAGGTACTGATGAACTCATTGATAGGCAATTATATCTTATCCCTCATTTTCAAACTTTAAGACTCAAAATATCTTCAGCTTTGATTGGAGTCAACCTTAATGCTGAATCATCCATGATGTTTAAATAAGTCTATCTGTGGTACTCAAATATCTTTTTGTGTTGTCCTGATAGTAACAATGAATAAATAAGTAGATAACAGAAGTTTAAGAAATGAAATCCATTTTCCTTATAAATGAGAGAGCAAGCTACCTTTTCTGGCAATGGGATTTTACCTCTCTTTCTTAATCATGGATTGCTCAAGCTGTACCTAGACATTGGATAAGTCATTTTTGCCTGTTCTCTGTTTATTAATTATAAATTCATTTACTGATGTCAACAAAACATCAACATCTGGATCAACGACTTTTTATATCCCTCAGTGGCATGCATTCTGATCAGTGTATCTTGTTAAGCATTTCTTGAAGCATTGCTTAGGTTTTGGGCAGAGATTATATAGCATGTTCTTCAGTTTGAGTGTCTTCCTCTATCAGTTTTCCACATTGTTAAGAATTACATCTAATATTAATTCTAATTCAATTTATTCTTAACTCTACTCTTTATTATTTTAATTCTCTATACTTAATTCTGTTTCACTGAGGTTGTCCATGCTGGTTAACAACAGGTTATTTTTTCAGATATGTAGTATGACAGACATTATCACATTCTTAGTAAATAAATAATTTGTCAGGTGTTAATAATATACCTTTAATGTATATATACATGGCTGCACACTTGCATAACTTTTCTAAGAAGACAAATAATACTCAATCTTAAAATAGACTTCTAAAAGTTTTTAATTTTTTAACTACTCATTTAACAAATGTATTCATTTCATTGACACTTCACCATTGAGGTAAATAAGACTAACAACTGTAGAAAATGTAATGTGAAATGCTGCTGGTTAAATATTTAATAAATTCTGAAAAATACCAGTTTAAGTGATCACGTGACTGACTCAGTAGTTTGCTACTGGAAGACAAAGTTTATTTTCAGAACAACATGCAGTTGCAGTTCTGAAAAAGAAGGAATGACAGATGCTGAACATTCATCAGAACCAGGCTTTGGTTCAGGCTGCTGGGCAAGGTCTCACTGCTTACATTTACTGCAGACAACCCAGACCAAGACCACTGGTCTGTCCTAAAACTTCTCAGAGCTCCAAATGTATGAGCCTTTGTGGCAGGGCAGCTCCTACCAAACTTCACTTCCACAATCCGCTTGCTCACTCTGGATGGCAGGATCTCTGCAACATGGATTTTATCCATCTGAGAATGGGCAGAGATCTCCATCTGAGTGTGTAGCTGCTGATGCAATGCAAATAGCAATGGTCATTCTATTGTTCCAGCAGAATTCCTGCATGGATGAATCTCCTAAAGCTTGCATTTTTACAGAATGGAGTATTGTAATACCCAGATTGCTAATTCTGCTACAGGAGATGAAGTTGAGTTTGTGAGCACATTTTAAACGTGGGCTCTTTCTTTGCCATCATCAAAGTCAGTGAAATGGTAGGGAGGGTCAAACAGAGGTAAGGCTTGCTTGCAGCCAAATTGAACTGATGTCCCCAGCTTCCTTCTTTGTTGTGGAGTCAGTGCAGCCTGGATATGACTGGGCTTAGAAGGCAAGGTTCAGTCAGCTTTCATTCTCTCTTTCAATGTCAGCTGTACAAAGTAAATGACAATTACGAGGCCATGTCTGTTCCTTCAGCTGGTAGCTTTAGTTCAGAGTCCTCCTATTCCTACCCTAATTGTCAGTCAAAAGGATCTTTTTCTTCTGTATGTTTTGAAGTCTCAGGTGTTCACCTGCAGCCGTAAATTTGGATTAAGTCTATTTTATGTATGAATGATCAGCTCTCAAAACCACCTGCTTAATTCTTTGTCTCTCTGCCTCAGCTTACTAGAGAAATAGCATACGGACTACACCAAATCCTGCACAGACATCCAGGACAGGCTCTGTTCCCAAGCCTTTTGCAAGAAAACCATCCCTTTGTCAGAAGAAACTGCATCTGATTATCAGCAGTTCACTCAAGTGGCACATGCAAGCAGATATTCATCCTTCAGCTATCCTAATATGTACAACACGGTGCACAAGCAATCTAAATGTCTGTACTGAGGACATACTGTGTCCTAAGGGAATTGCCGCTTACACTGACTAGAAGTGGTGCTCTTCTGGACCTACTCTTCAGCAGTAATGAAGACTTTTGTCAGCTTTGCCTACAGTGACCATAAGATTGTGAAGGTCATAAGAGCTCTGGGGAAGGCAAGTAGCTGAATCTTGTACCCAAGAAAGGTAGATGTTACCTTCCTCATGGAAGTATTCAGAAATATCCCATGGGGGACTGCCTTGGAGGAGCTCAGGAGTACTGGTAGGTTTTCAGAGGCCCCCTTCTCAAAGCATAAGAGCTATCTATGCCCTTCACCAGAAAAAGGATTGGTCACAACAAGAAAACAGGCTGGTTGAAAAGTGAGTTACTGAGGGAGCTCAAATGCAGAAAAGAAATATGAGATGGAAAAGGTGTCACTACCATAAAGAAATGTAGAAATATTGCTCCTACATGTGGAAATGTTGTTAGGAAAGCAAAAGTTTAGCCAGATCTCAAACTAGCAAAAGATGTCAAATATAGCAAAAGAGGCTGTTATTGCTATATTAACAAGCGGAAGAGCAAGGAAGCTGTAGAATGCTGCTGAATGGGGCTGTAAGGTTAATTAAAAATACCTACAGGAAAGACAGAAGTACTCAGTGCCTTCTTCACCTCAGTTGTCATGGGCGAGATCAGCCTCAAACAAATGTGCAACTACCTATAGTGGAGGACGGTTGAATTAGGGACCATCTCTGCAAACTGGGCACCTATAGACACTTTCCCCAATTTCAGGGGAAATTCTGTCTGGATATAGGAAAAAAAAAGTCACCATTAGAGCAATTTTACATAGGAGCCAGTGAAAGTGGTGGACTTTCCCTTGATTAAAGTATTCCAGTCTTTGTTCAACAGAGCCTGAGTAACATAATCTAAGGCACTGCTTTCCACAAAAGGTTGGAGCCCCCTGCCAACCTGGACTCTTTTGTCATTTTTATGATCTTCTCAGGCTTCTGGAGCAGGATTACAATGAATGAGAAACAAGTGATCTGATTACAAAACTGTCCTCCAACTCTAGCAGCTACTTTAATAAACTCACATACACAACTCATCCTTTCAGCTTACACTTTATTTCACTTTTTCTTGTGTGTCTCCCAGTCCTGTGCCCCTACACTAAAGATCACAGTAGAGGCTGTAAAGAAAAAGGTTTTGTTGCCCCAAACACTGAAATTTTGATTCTGAACTATTTGCTCACTACGTTCAACCTTTGGCTTCTGTCAATGGCTATTGCCTTCAGTTTCAGGATAAGTGAAAAAACACCTTTTCTTAATGATACAATTCTGTTGCAATTTCTGGTATTTGCAGCTGCTCGCCAGGTTATGCCTTATAGAACAAGATGTGTTAACTTCTTCATAGCTCTCACTTGAATAATTTCTACTTTATCTCTTTGTTGTTTTGGTACATCCATCTCTGCATTTTGGAAAGATTTTGTGCTACCATATGGAAAGAGCAAGGCAAGCATTTATACCTCTGTTCCAGGAAATTCTGTCCTCAAAAACTCTCCCTCAAACATCTTGGCATGTCTCCTGACTTTTGAGTTCTTAGTGAGGGACATCTGAGTTTCCAGCCTGAACCAGAACAATATTCAACTAACCTCTATGTTTTTCCAGTAGTGAATAGCATTTGCTTCCTTAAGGCATGCTGGAGCCAATTAGAGTCTCACCTGACAGCACTGGCATGCTCACCTTGGTATAGCAAAAGGCTGAGCTGTCACTAACCTGCAGATACTCACCCAGACACTGTGTTTTCAGTCCCAACAGGCTGAGTCAATATTGGTGCAATTCCAGGCTCTGCCTCTGTCTCTTGGACGTGTCACAACCTTTGTGGCAAGAGTTTCATAGACCAATCTCCAGGACCAGTGCTGGTACTCGGAGTGCTCCAGCTAATTCCTTCCCACAGCTCCAAGCCTAGGAGCTGTCTGAGCTTACCACATGGTTCTTCCAGGACACACATGAATTCCAGCAAGCCTAATTACTTTTTGGCTGATGCAAGAACTACAGAGGGGAAAAAAACACCAACAAAAAAAAGTGCAAACTGTACACATTGGTTTGCCTCAGTGCCTCTGTTGCAAAGGAACCTTAAGGTTTAGATTAGAGGCTTCTAAAGAGTCCACCCTTCTTCCTCTCCCTTTTCCTCTCCTTCCAGCAGCTGTTTTTCTGTCCCCAGTCTTTCCACATTTTTTGACATGACTGCAGAGACAACCTTTCATGGATTGTCAGTAGTCTCCTTGTCAGGAGCCTCCCAGATCAGACATTTCAGATGTTCAAAATCCATCACCACCTCATACACAGCTTACTTGTCACCATGCTGAGTTTCAGATTGGAACAATTAATTTGCCTTGAGCCATTGCCAATTATTTTGCTGCTGTATTATTAAATGGACTGTAATTTAATAGCTGATCACCAGGAATTCATGACCCTTCACTGTTAAATCTAGCCAAGTTAAAGATTTTTTTTTTATTTCTGTCACCTCCCAAGGGACTTCAGCAGAATCTGGAAGCAAGAGGTCACAGAGGAGACAAGCGTACACAACAATGAAAACAGAATTTGCAGTGTGGTATAGAATAGCATAGAGACTCCCTAATATCAAACAGAGTTCATAAGCAAGGGGTTTTACAGATTGTTTTACACACACACGCACACATACAAATAAGAAAAGTGCAGAATGGACTTGCTTATAAGAACTATGTCTTCTTTCCTAATTAAGAAAACCTGCTTATTTAATACACAATCCAGTTGGATTAAAGCATGCTCTTAAATATGAAGTTATATGCTTAGGAAGATGGATTCTTCATCTATGACTAAGCTTCTTTTACCAATAAGAGATGTTCATTTCCCCAAATCCATCTCCCAGATATTTGTTATCTATTTGTCCATTACTCCATAAAAAAGCCACACTAAAAAAGGCAGGGTCTGTTTTTAATGTGTCTATACTAAGTTTTTTTTAATATGCACATAATTCAGCTGTTGAAATTGTTATAATTTTTTTTTTTAAGTCTTGGACTGAAACATTATGGGCAATTAATCTACAATCTGGACCAGCACATTTGAGCACATCAGGAAAGGATGCCGATGGTTCAGTGTCTGTTTGGAAAAGAAATCATGGTGTCTCTATAGTACAATCTGTTAAGCAAAGTTTTCAGCAAATGTTTGTTTGTGAATGATCAGCATCAGCACTGATGTGACTTTTACACTTGGAGTGTAGATCTGATCTGTTAAATCAATTGTGCATGCAAAGCAGTCTCTCCTACATTCCTTGATATTGTGAACAGCCAACCAATGACTCATCAAACCAGTCATCTTTATGAGAAAACTGAATCATTGAAGACCACCTGTGTTCAGATTAATGAAGAAAAAGATGCTTTCATTCATTCACATTCTTCTGGCATCTGCATTATGTAGGTACTGCCCATGCATGTAATGGCGTGTTCCTTGCCCTGAAACATTCCTAGTTCGAAGGACAGATTTTTTCAGAGAGTATGATGATGATTAGTACTGTGAAGGTCCTTGACCAGTGAGGTAAGCCCAAGACATGTATTTTCAAATCATTACTGATTTTTGTTGGTTCGTAATTGACTTAACCAGGAAGACCATAAGTGACTTAACAGTACTGTTTCTGAACTTTGGGTTTTTCTCAAGGCTTCAGGATAAGATGCTAAGAAGAAAAACAATATCTGTAAAAAAACCCTCATAGTCAAAGAATACATATAAAAAACAAAATTTTATTTAGCCAATTTAAATCTTATTGACTTTGAAAAGAGGAAAGCTAGGTAAGGAAGCATTGAAATGTGGTACGATGGGTGCATTTACAGACAAGTCATACCATGAACAACCAAAACCCCATTTCCTAACATGTTGGACTGCATGGAAGCTCCAGTATCCAGTGAGATAAGGTCGTGCAGCTGGGGAGATACTGACACTGTTTCTGTCTTCCCTATCAACCCACATATTTCACCAATCTTATGGGAACTCCATTGCCAAGTTTGTATGAAATTGGCAAACACTTTTGGAGATCACACAGATCATTTTCACAGAAGCTTAATCCTAACAAGCTTTAGTTAAAGCACATCCACTGCACCTGCAAGTCCTTCTGTATACATGCACTAATTAATTTTTCCTAATTATAATTATTCAGATGCAGGTACAAATATTCTTGGATTTAATGCAATAACTAGGTAAACCCGAATGGGAATCAGAAACTCCTGTTTTGCATCCTCAGAAGTGGATTATGTGCACACCCATCTGTGCAAAAGAAACATGATGCCCTCCTGCAGACAGCTGATAAATATCGCGTCAGCTCTCCTCAGCTGCAGAATCCCTGGCTGATCCTGTTATCTTTCTTTCATTGTTATTCTCACTGGCAGCAGGAGCCCTTCAGTAGTCCTTACTTTGGGCCCTAAGTGGGAGGTAATGTGCGAGGCACTCAGCCACAGCACCCCCAGGCATATTCTCATCTCCGTTTCACCAGGGACCAGCACTGGGAACCTGAGCACAACACTTCATTTGTGGTCTGCTGGCTTCTTCTCCACATTTTTTGTCTCTCTTGTCCATTCATCCTGTAATCTTTTCAAAGGCTGGGACTGTCTCTGACTGTCTAGACACACAGGACATATTACAATGGGACATTGATTTCTGATGGGGTCTCCATCTGCTTACTGTATTGCAAACGATTGCTGCTAACTTTTAAAAGAGCTACATTTCAGCATCAGGGTTCAGCGATAATAAGAACATTTGGACTTTATTACAAAGTTAAATAATGTCTCATACTAATGAACAGAGAATTAATTTATTTCAAAATCACAGAAGTTTGTGGGATAAAGGTGAATTATATGGCTTTCATGCTTGGCTAATGATGTATGCTCTTGTTTTCTCTGCTATCTGTTGAAGCCAGCTGAAATTTCTGACAAGTTGCTTAGTTTTTCTGTGTAATATCTGTAGTGTATTTTGTTATTTCTTAGCACTTTTTAATTTTGTTCTCATCACTGCAGCCTGTGAATGTCTCAAAACAGCTAAAGAACTTACTCATGGAACATGGGTGTTGTTGCACCCTTTTACAGGCAGAAATGTAGAGGCATGAAGTGATCCATAGACATGTAAATGATATGTTACTCTTCTAGGAAAAGAAATCCAGAGGCCCTGTCTAATACTTTAATCATGGATCTAGCCTTTCTGCACTATGAGATTTTATTGCAAAGCCTCAAGGAAATAGCTGAGGATCTGTAATGTCTTCCTTACATAAGAAAAGTATGAAGTGCGATTCCTGCCAAGATTATTTTTTTGAGTTGACAAAACCATTGCCATCTCAAAACAGTTCTCAGAATTGCATCTTTTGTTTTATTTTTCACATCCTTTTCTTCTGCTTATGTAGCTAGCAAGAAGATTTTGAGAAGGTGCAGCTTCCTTGAAAAATATTCGTTTCTCCCTCACTGATCTACCCACCTAATAGGGCAAAGGAGAGAAACAGGACAGTGAGAATGGTTGGCACAGGGTAGATTAGTAGCAAGAGATAGCCCTCTGTCTCTTTTTAGGGTAACAGCTGCATCACCATCACAGGCTCCAAGAAGACAGAAATAACGTGTCTGTGGTCATTGTTCAGCCTTGGCAAGCGACCCTGGAGATTCAGTGTTAACAGCTATTGATACCAAGAGCAACACTCTCTTCCTGCTTTTGTAAGAGTACACTTTGGATTACCCAGGATGCTCTGCAGTCTTGCTTTTGAAACATGCCCAGCTCACCAGTCATCCCAACCTAGGGAAAAAAAAAATCAGCAAAAGCTGCTATGCAGAGCCGAATTTGAATAGCCAACAGCCAATTTGTCAGCACAACAATTCTGCATTGAGCTGATTCCTAGATATGAATATCCCTTTCAGGGAGAACTTCCCAAATGAGGGAAATCCGGAAGCTGGCTTTTGAGAGTGAAATTCCCTGGGAATTCAGCATACGGTTTTGTCTGGCAATGTTCCCACCCAAGAACCAACAAAAAGGAACTGGCTTTAGTCCTTCTCCTTATGTATTTTGGCAGCTTTCTTCCATTTAAAAAGAAAATAAAAATAAAACTCCATCTCGCTCCCATATTGGAAGAAGTCCAAGATACACACATTGGGAGTACAGGAACTGGCATTTAAAGTCCTCCTGACACTTTTTATGCTGGGTCTTTGATCACACAGAAAAAGGCAGTTTATTTTTGCCTTTTACGGTCCTAAAACAAAAAGTTGCTCTTGGAAGCTTTCTGTAATACAATTTGGTGCTCAGCTTTCCTGATAAAACTCTTCTAAATAGTGCCATAAAACAACAAACACTCCAATAATCCTGATTCTGGCCTCTCCTATGTCTCTTCTGGACCATTAATTTCATGAAGATGAAAATAAATGTAAGATCAAAACTGGACCTGTTTTGTTTTGGTTTGGTTTGGGTTTTTTTGGGTTGGTTTGTTTTGGTTTTTGTTGTGGTTTTTTTTCATTTGTGTTATCATTCAACAGTCTAAGATGATTTTTTTAAAAAAAGCAGTAATTGTTTGGGAGTTCAAGACTAAACTGATATACAAACACACATGCTTTTAATGTTGTAAGTGCTATTACTTTTCAGATAAGATGAGGTCTGAGATAAAGCCATGGGTAAGATATAGTGTGGGGTGATGGCAAAAAGCCATTTATGCCAGTCCTGCTGCCCTTCAGGCATGCTGCCTGCAGACAGACATATCAGAAAATCTGAACCAACATTTTTATAAACTCTGCTGATATGTCCAGATCTGCTGTAAGTGATGTGTTGTCTCTATCAGGCATCTAGTCATGCAGAGAATTAGGTCCTACTATTTCTAGAGAACTTGTGTTCACTAGGACACTTTGACCTTTATATGGGAATGAAAACAAGTCCAAGTGATTTGTAGTAAAGATGTTATGAATTGACATTTAAAATAGGTATAGTTCTTGTGTTGCACATACCAGGCTTGGCCTTGCATTTCATCAGATATCACATCTTAATTTGGCTGGTAGAGAAAAGTCACATCTTACCAATATGAAATAATCTTGTTTATCCCAGGAGTGTTTTTAGAAGACAAATGAACAGATTGACTTAGAAGGGCAATACTGAGATGGTCAGCCTAAAAGGTCAGATCGTCAAATGCTGCAATGACCTAGAATCAGTGAAAAATCTGATTTATGCCTACAGAGTGCCTAGTGAGTGTGGAATTTGAACACTCTGGAAGGTAGCAAATTAGAACTAGGCAACACTGAAGAGAAAGGTGTGCCCTATCAGATATACTAGACAAGAAATAGTGGGGCAAAACTGAGTGCTCCTTTTAAATGGAAACTGGCAACATAGGAAGTCTGAGAGCTTGTTTAGCAGATTTTAATACTCAGACAGGAAAGGCTAAGCATCTCTGACTAGATCATGTATTCTTTACTACAGTGGTGCATCCATCAGTTCTCTGTAGTATTGACCACTGTTTCACTGAGGCGATAAGCACTCAAACTCCTTCACTTAGGTCCTATTATTGTGTAGTAGTTAAGATTTGTGTTTTGTCTCTCCTGACTTAAACTACCACATGGGGATAAAAGCAATAGAATAAAATAAACCACCAGCAGAGGCCCAGTTTGTGCCACCACATACCTTGGTTGACAGCAGCATTTCACACTTCTAGTGGAAGTCTTACCAAGCATGGCCTGAAGACACCGTGCAATAATTTTCTGTTTCATTTGCCTGGTCATAGAAGTAGATGTATGTGTTGAAAGTTGCAAGAGGTGGCAACTCTTCTGGAGCTTGTGCTTGCACTGCGAATTACAGTTTAATAGTAAGTCGAATCTCAGCAACAACCCACTGTACTTGAGCTAATCACCAGAGAAGTACAAGCAAAGCCTGCAGACCGCACAAAGATGAGCTTTCAGGCAGGAACAGGATGGGACATGGCACACCCCTGCAGCTAACTCCTCTCCTAGGAGACAGAGCTAGTGCAGTGTACAAGCGGAGGAACACTGATGTTGAAGGACAGTCTGGGATGGTGCCTTCAGAGGGCACTGTGCTATCAATACAGCCAATGAAGAACAGCCCCAGCAGAGAACAAGGGGTCCTACCCCCTGCAATTCTTGGCAGCATCCTTTGTACTGTATGTGCAGATTTCCTCTGTGGTTTCCTTTTCCTCAGTAACATTTTACTTCCTCCAGGTTTAGCTGAGTTCTGCATGTTTTTTTCAGCCATTTTACTTGCCAGACGTATTAGTTGAAAGTGGTTTGGATCTAATGGAAGCAGCAAAGAAATAAAGTTCAGAGCAAAGGTGCAACATTTTGATCTGGAGACCTTTGGTTCTTCTAATCTACTGTATTAAAACTTGCTGAAAACTGATTTCAGTGTCCCATAGATGCAAGACTGAAGGCCTTAGAAGGCCTACAGATCACTGCTGAAAGAGCAGTGAGTTTTGTCAGATTGATTAGGGCAAGGTACAGCTCAGCTCCTGTCTTGTTTGGTAGGACAGGGAGCTCTTCTTACGAGGTAGCACTGAATGAAGCAGGAGCTGTTCTTTCAGTCTCCCCTTGGGAATAAGAAAACAAATCAACATATTTTTTCAGTGCAAGAGACAGCAAGTATATTTATATTCCAGCAGATGTCCAGGTGAACAGATAGCAAAAAACTAATGACGTCTTAGACATGGTTCAGACTAGATCTCTGAGTATGCTGTGCAGTTTCAAGAGGGCAGAATTCCCAACCTGGAAAGAAAAAAAGTATCTGCTTCTACCCAACGGTACTGGTTTTCCAAAAAGCGGGCTGTTTTGATGACAATTCTGATCCCAAACCCGGTGACTTCTCTGTCTACTGTGTATTCTTTTCTATAATAAAAATTAAATATTTTGTGCTCCCTCAGCAAGTTTCCAGATGACACTAAGTTGGGAGGGAGTGTTAATCTGCCTGAGGGTAGGAAGGCTCTGCAGAGGGATCTGGATAGGCTGAATCAATGGGCTGAGGCCAATTGGATGAGCTTCAAGGGCAAGTGCCGGGTCCTGCATTTTGGTCGCAAT
>NW_010175470.1:0-11607 GCF_000695765.1 Mesitornis unicolor
TCATGGATTATAGGGGCTTCACTGTGCTTATTATAGTTATGATTATAACTATAATTATAATAGTTAAAATTATAGTATCTGTGATTTTATTTACTTCCAAAAGCAGGAAGTAAATACTACTACTACTCAGCCCCACTGCAAATGATCATGCTTTCCTACTTCCAGAGTGCTCTGTATTGTAAGAGATATGTTAACCTGCAAAGGCAAAGAACAACACTGCCAGGAAGGACAACAATTGCCCTTGTTACTGAGCCCTATAGCCAATTAAACAAAAGAACAGGATTTCTATGCAATCACAGACCTTTTGTATACATTTAATTTTATTCTGAGTGCCAGCATCACAGCCACCACTGCTTCTAGTCACTGTTTCCAGTAAATCCCTCCTGGCATTCAAACGTCTAAGGTATTTTAATTAAAAAACAGAACATTCCAGTACACAAAGGGCAAAAAAACCACCCAAAACCCTAACAGTCTTCCCTTTTTCAAGTATCTCAATGCACTTTTTAAGCCTCAAAATCTGACTCGTTCTTTGATTTACACATCTGTGAGACTGGAAGGACGTAAGAGAGTTTGTAACACAACATTATAGAGTCATCTATAAAGTAAAGGTAACTATTAAGATAAAACAGTGAAATATTTTCATAATAAAAACCAAAACTTTAATAAAGATGATGACATTCATCTGTAATGTAATTCTACCAAGGTTATCAATGCATGGTATCAGACACTGACAAAGGGTCTGATATTCGAAGCCACTAAGGATTTTGAGACCAAATCATCCAAACCCTTCAGCTAGAGCTTAATTTTAAGCATGATAAGCATGAAAAAATGGCTGCACAGCCATGACACAGTAAATGCTGGTGTGTGCTTTCTCATTGAAGCTGTTATAGAGTTGTGGCCTGCACCTTTGAAAGTCAACATGCAGAACTCGCACCCAAAGTGACCTGAAATGAGGAAAAACCACTTCATGGGTAACACCCTGGGCCAGCAGGCCTCGACAGCTGCTGGCACTATGTCTGCTCCTCCCTGTTTGCTCTGTGAGACTGTGTCAGCCTTGAGACACAGTGCTACTCTAGTTGTCCTCTCTGAGAAACTCCCCATGTCTGAGTTCCTCAGCAAAGCTTGCAAATAACTTCAGGAGGCCATTTCTTACTGTTTTCCTCAGCTAGTGAAATGGGACCACTTCTCTTTTGTAAATATTCAACTGTTAGGGTCATTTATGTGACTGTCCTCTTTTCCCAGTGCTTGTGACATCTGTGTAAGAAGGCCCTTCCTGACTTTTGCAATTTCTGGACAACATTATCTGAGGCTGGTCACTGACTTCACAAAGAGTAACTCGAGACCACTATCTCAGTAATTAATTGCTCTTAATCTTCATTGCCTTGCATTCCTCATGGAAGAACCTCTACAACTACCTGGAGTTGTAGGAGGTTGTAGTAAGTTGGAGGTCAGTCTCTTGTCCTGAGTATTAAGAGACAGGACAAGAGGGAATGGCCTCAAGTTGTGCCAGGGGAGGTTTAGATTGGATATTAGGACTTATTTAGGATATTAGGATATTATTTCTTATTTGGATATTAGGATTATTTCTTCCCTGAAAAGATTATCAGGTCCTGGACAGGACTGCCCAGGGTAGTGGTGGAATCATCGTCCCTGGAGGGATTTAAAATATGGTTAGATGAGGTGCTTAGAGACATGGTTTAGTAGTGGACAGATTATGGTTGGACTCAATGATCTTAGAGGTCTTCTTCTATCAAGTGATTTTGTGATTCTATGATAGAGGGAGGGAGACAAGGCTGTGGTGGCTTTTGTGACTCTGTCAGAAGAGGATGCTAGGGCAGAGGGTAGTACAGTGACCCCAGGGAAGTGAGCAGATCTCTTATTTCAGTTTTACATGCTTTTAAAGATGTTTGCCTATTCTATAAAGCCAACCCTAAAGATGGTGATTTAGAGCAATAAAGTGTTGGCACTTTCTGAATGCATAAGTTGGTAAAAATGCCAGTTCGCACAAGTACACACATATTTCTGAGATTTCACTGCAATAAACACTTAGATCAACCAGCCTTCTATGGTGTGCAGACAAGGCCTTTTTAATATGCATTGGGTACTCTGGGCAACGTTTGCCGAAAGAGAAAGCAATAATGGCTATGTATTACTTATGATCACTACTGGTGGATGACATTCTCTGCTTTTATGTAAGTGTATTGTACAGTCATTATTCTGGCAAGATTCCTCTTTAGAAACAATGAGTCTCTTACATAAAGAAGAGGATAGTGCACTTCCTATAGAGGTAATTGCTTTATATAACTTGTTGCTAATTAAATATTTACTTTGTTCTCTGAAAACCCACTTCATTGTGTGTTTTGAAATTTGAAATTTTAAAAATGAAAGTTGCAACCAGTTACTCTGGTTGTAGAATTTTACTTCCTGGTAAATAAAATTTAATCGTGCCAATAAAGTTGACATTGCAATTTGCTAGTGAAAGAGAACTATGTAGTGAGCTATAGCAGAACAGAAAAATATTGCTTTCATGCTCTAAACAGGGATATTTTTTATAAGAGGATAATTGCAGAGGGAGAAAAGCTAAATTAGCTGATGAAATATGTGGATAATTGTAATATACAACCAGAAGCCTGTACCAAGTTGTTTTAGCTTGCTGAAATCTATTTGTTTATCTGTTTATATTTATTACGTGGAAGTTTGTACTGCTATGAAGCTGAAGTATCCTTAAAAATCTGCCAGTTACAAGGGAGAGAAGTGAAACTCAAAGCGAAAGTAAGAAATCATCACCACCCTTTAACTTTTTTAGGAAGGTTGCACTACAAATGTTTCAAAAATGGATGTGGTCAGTACGCATGTGCTAGCACTGAAACCAGCTGGTATGAGACACCCATATCTGTCCAATGAAATGCTCTTTCCTTCAGAACAGGGCAAAAAGATTGCCTTAATTTATATCCTCTTCTCAGCTGGTTTAAATAAATATGTTATATCAGTTTATGTTTAGATCAGTGTGACATAAAGCATGACAAACATTTGTGCTAATAGATTAATTCAGGACAAGATGACTTCTCTAACCTTCCTGTTGACTTGCAGGGCTGTGCACACCATGATCTAATTGAAAAGCAGTACTGATTTAGTGTAAGGGTATAATCAACAGCCCCTGTGAAAATACTTCAATTTTAATCAGCAGGCTTTGTTTGAGGATTTAAGCCAGGGCGAACTACTAGAATTATCTGAAACTCATTTCCGCTGATCAATGGGCAGCTTCTCTGGAGATTCAGGAAGCCTTGTTTTCTGGGAGGAATCTCAGCATAAAATCGGGAGCAGATCCTAATTGCTGGAGTGAGCACAGTTTGGGCCAAGTTTCCCCAGCCAAAGTTGCTTGCTCATGTGTTTTATGTCAAGCCCACTGGTTCTGACAAAAACTTTGTAGTTCAGTGCTGTGTGTTTGGGTTTCTTTATTCACAGATACTTGGATTTTGTATAAAGCAGCAGCAGTGTCAAGTATTAATAAATTTTTTTTCATAAGAGCAAGAAGCTGTCTACTCTGCAGAACCATGATACAGAGTTTAACTTTCTGCACCTTGTTTGTACTCAACATGAGAAATTTTATAGCAGTCACAAAGTATCACAGCTTCCTGCCACTTATAATATTGTTTTCTTTAGATTTAAGTTCCTTCTAAAATGAAAAAAAAAATCAAACCAGAAGCTATGCACCTTTTTTAAAGCCATATGTGACAATGTCATTTGTCTCACGATGCTGCAAACAGCCTTAGCACACAAGCTGCTTGTCGAATGCCACAGTTGTATTAGTCTGCTAGTTTCTGGACAAATCCGTACAAGATTCACCAGCTGCCTAGGTGAGTTGTTAGAATCTGCCATTGCATTTGCGGGGTGTCACAAAGGATGTGAAAGAAAAGAGGCATTTAGTTTACCTCCCATTCAGTTAGCGCAAGATGACTTGTGTACAAATTCACTGTTCTTTGTCCCCTGGCTTCCACTAACACAAGAACTTAAAAAAATTACAAAATAGCAAACTAAGAAAAATATCTGTAATGACAGCATATTACTTTCCAGCTGACTGAATTGTTGAGAGGATAAAGGAAACCTATGTTTCTGTAATTATTAATGAGTTTCCAGGTAGTTTCCTTTCAAAAATGATATATCATCTTCCAGTGATCTGTAAGAGCTTTGCCTTTCAAGGGGAAGAACAGACCTAGCCTCTTATGCTTCACTATACACATAGGTGAAGAGACACACTATGATCAATGCCTTCACGAGTGAGGACTTGAACCTTCTCTAGCATTCTGCAAAAGAATACAAATATATTAATTATATTATATATATAAAAACTGTGGTAGCAACCTAAGGAGAAGGAGGGAGGCTTTGGGGACATTGGGTGTCAGCTCCCTAGATGTGAGGAAAATAAGTTTTATATCCTGAGAACGCGCTCAAAGAACCTCAAAGCAGAAGAAATAGAGAAAGTGTGTTTAAATAACAAAATCTTGAATTGAAAAGAAAATAAAAATCAAACCTCAGGATTCAATGTCTGGAAGTCTTGGGAGCAATGTGAGAGTGACCTGGATACGGTGCTGCCATGACGGGGTAAAAGCAGCATCAGTATATAACAGTGACTCAACAATTCTTGTGGGAAAAAAAAACCCAACAACAACAGAAAACAAACTTCACAGAAAAACCCCCAAAAAACCAAAACACCAGCCTGCACTTCCTCAGTCTCATTGGAATCAGTTTATTCCCTTAAAAATACTCCTCTCTTTGAGGAGTATTTGATGACTGAGGTTAAACTCTGTGCTCCTGCAGCTCCTGTCAAGACCATGCTGTGCATTGTGCAGCTGGAGTCAGAAGCAGTCACTGCCCGCAGGGACTCCCCTGCTCTCCAGAGGTGACAATTTGGGTCAGAAAACTAATAAAAGGAATAGCAGAAAAAGTGAGGGATGATGACAGTGCCGGAGAGCTGTTCATGTACCAGCAAACTAGACGGTAAAACTGGATAATAGCTACCTAGGCTTCACCTCTTTCACAATTTGTAAAATCAGAAGAGACTATGATGGACATCTGATTTGTCTTCCATTTTCACAAATGCCATTTCTCTGTGCTCCTGCAGTGAAAGGAATTACTGTTTCTTGCTGTATCAATCACTGTTGCAGCTGTTAACCTCAAGACTTGCTTTAATTACTTTATTCAACCTTTCCTCAGAGACTCTCTGGGCAAATCTCTTTTTAAATGAAGTGTTTGAATTTAGGGACTTTACTCCAGTATGAAGAAGGTTTAAAAACTCCTCCCAGGTGATGCCTAACATTGAGGTCACTTATTTTCCTGAGCTCTTGTAGTGGTCACCAGAAATTCAGTGGTGTCATGCACTTGTATTGGCCTGAAGCTCTACACAATCCAAAATTACATTACCCCTCTGTCATGACCTGGCTTTGAACCTTACAGGTAGGGGCATCCACAACTTCCCTGGGCAACCTGTTCCAGTGTCTCACTGCCCTCACAGTAAAGAATTTCTTCCTAATACCTAGTCTAAATCTACCCTCTTCCAGTTTAAAACCATTACCATTCATTCTATCACTACCCGCCCTAGTAAAAAGTCCCTCTGCAGCTTTCCTGTAGGCCTCCTTCAGGAACTGAAAAGCTGCAATAAGATTTCCCTGGAGCCGTTTCGTCTCCAGGCTGAACAGCCCCAACTCTCTCAGTTGGTCCTCACAGAGGAGGTACTCCAGCCCTCTGATTATGTCTGTGGCCCTCCTCTGGACCCGCTCCAGCAGTAAGATGTTCTATTTGTGTTGAGGGCCCCAGAACTGGATAAACAACAGGGTCTCTTGGATGGATATCTATCTATCTGAGAGTTAAGGGGAGATGAATTTATTATTTCCCTGGCAAATCTTAGATTAGATCATATTTACTACATAGTTATTGCATAAAAATTACAGGTTAAAGCTTCCTTTAAAACAGTAGAGAGTGGGTAAATCTGTTGATAACAGTGTGTAAGTTTTCCTCAGACATTTAAAAAAAAATCTGAGGATGAGTTTGGGCAGTAGTTGCTGTAGAAAAGGAAAGATGACCCTGGCACTAAAGTTATGGCTGTTGGCTTTGCATTTGTGCCTGGTATTCATAGAATTTAAGACCAGAGAAGATTATTAAATTAATATTTTGGGCCTTTTGTCTTATGTGCACTTCTGGAATTTTCCCAATAATTCTTGCTTCAAATCTATAGGTACGTAGAAGAAAGGACACAGACTGACTGACATGGTAAGTTCACTGCTTTGCTATTTCCAAAACAGAGTCCTGATGTTTCACGTTTTAATCCAGGAGAATGGAGTCCAAAATCTCTTGTTGTTTGAGATCTATATTACTATATTTTATGTCATAATAATTTCCTTCTGGTCCTTGTAGCCCTCTTTATCCAAAATATGGCTATGGTAGAAATATTCTATATGCAATTAGAAAAGCATGCCCACAAACTTTTTCTTTAAAGGTCTACCTAATTTTTTTATAGTACAAGGCTGTGAAGATAAGATAATGTTTAGACTCTTCAGACAGGAATTTGCCATAGAAATTTGAATAGCCTTGTAAAGCTTCAGAAATAAATTGCTTCATTATTGCTATGCCCTACAGAAATTAATGCTCATGAGTTCCAGTGAGTGTTAATCTCCAAAGCACATAAGGATGACGAGGATAACTCCTTCAAAACAAAAGGAAAACCTGCATAATCCTCATACATCACTGAGTTCTCAATAGAAAATGCATTTGAAGAATTTATGAAGCTTGATTTGACAGCAAGAACTCTTTGGAAAGCAGACAGGCAGAAAATGTATCATCAGGGGTTTTGTAGGTACGAGGAAAACATTCACATATACATTTTTTTCTTTTATGTTGTAAAATATAAAATGCTATAACATTTCATATGATCTATTACTTTCCTAAACATAAAGATGATGATATAGGTTAACAGTGGTATTTTAAACTTCAGATGTGTCCATTTACAATGCAAGACCTTGTTCTGTCAAAATACTGTATCAGTCTCTGTTATTTTGGTAAAGCAACTTCTTTTCCTTCAACAAAGACAGCTTTTACTTAAATCAGAGTTAGATGCTCTGATTTTTCTTAGGGGGAACATACAGTTGGTATTGTGTTGATTTAACTTTGTTTTCAGCTGTATTCTGGATATACTGCAAGGTCACCAAAAGGGGAACATTAAAACATAAAAGTCCTTGAAATGAGATGTGAAATCTTCTGTCTTGTTTCCAGTGTTAATACTTGGTGTTACAGACTCCACAGGTTGCAGATTTATTTATGTTTTTCTACTTTCCCTAAATACACAATGCCTGATAATCAGTATAAATAGTGATGATGGCCAGATCTAGCTAGAGAAGTTTCATTTTAACTTTGAATTCTATATTCAGTCAAATGTCCTACATTTGATTTTTACAAGGTTATAAATAATGTAGTTTTTCTGTAGCTGAATGAAGTTGGAGAGTTTCAAGATTTAAGATCTTAAGGAAAAAAAGGTATGACAGACTCAGATATGAACAGAGGTTTGAACTGCAGGCTAAAGATACAAAGTCATTTTGAATATGCATCTTGAGATCCAGATAGTTAGCACCTTAGGGGTTAAATGAGGTGACCTGAGTCACCAGAGATGCGAAATGTGTTGGTTTTTTTAGCCTTTGCTTATCTGGCTGAATCTGCACTTGACTGAAAAGTAAATCCAATTACAGAAAATATGCTATTGAAGAAAAAATGGAGCATTTTATCTTCCTCTGAAGTTAATATCAAGATTTTGTCTTTGAACATACACTTCTCAACATCTCTGTACTTCTACACTAACGTATTTCTTGCAAACAAGAAAGACTACACGAGTTTTCATCCTTATTAAAGAAAAGTCAATACCTAATATTTCTCTAGATCACTTGAAGGCACTTGCAAAAGTTGTTGTTTCAGTCATATCTTTAGATTTCACATGAAATTTTCCATAATTCTGCTGTTAATCACTAAAATTGGATTTAAAAGTTAATTTTTGACCTAAGTAAAACCAAAATATGCAGGAATAACTAGTACAAATTACTCGTTTTCTGCAAAGCTAGCTCTTTCTTCCAAGCAGGACAGTTCCTGCAGAAAGGAATTCTGAAAAACAGTGTATTTGCATAATAATGCAACAATATAGGAAATTGAATTCTAGGCACTTGCACTAGATGTCTAGAGTGGTCAGTTTTTCTAGATAGTTAATGCAGAGACAGGTTACTCTAGAGCAGCCTAGTGCAGGGCCTTTAACTGATCTTGCTTCTCAGTATGTGGAAGGAAAGCTGTTTAAATCAATGAGACACATGGAGATGAAGATGAAGGGGAAAGAAGGAAAAAATGGAGAACAGACATTTTGCCAGCAAGAGCTACCTCATTTTACCCTTTTCACTGAGGCAGAATAGTTCCATTTTATTTCCACTGCTGAGAGATCTTCCACCAGTCCTCCTCCCACACATCCTACTGACTCACTCAAGGCATAAGGTTGTTTTTCAGCATAAATATTAATGTGTCCATTAAAATGTATCCTTTTGACATGCTCACTTTCTTAATTAATGTTATTTAAAATTACTTTAATGTATTCTTTAATTAAAGCCACTTCCAACAGAATATTTCTGCATGTATTGGTAGAATAAATCTCAAGCCATCATTTACTACTTTTTATTTCCAGCAGTGGGAATAGTCTCTCCTTTTGTATTTTGAAGCAATTCCCAAGTAACATATTAGCAACCTGTAAGAAACTCCATCAAAATGGAAATGATCAAATGGTCTCATTACATGTTGAAGGGCATACATCTCCATTTAGAAATCAGATTATAAAACTCTGGGAGCCTCGTCTTCATTTTGTTCTCAATAACCCTGGTAAGAATGCAGATGAGATAATGGAGCTGCTCTGGATTCATGTTTATCTAGCAAAACAGAATTCGGATTCATAAAGATCATGGTGATGATACTTAAATTTATCCCTCTCCAAGCACGTTCACTCCGCGGCTGAGGATATCATAGACTGCAGACAGTTCCCTTAATCCAGGTTAGGTGACTTTTTTACATTTCAGTTTATGACAGTGGATCAGCCTCCGGCATCTGAAGGAGAAAGGAAGTCTGAGTCCAAATTACTGTTTCTTTTTCATTAAGCCCCTCACTACAAGAAGGACACTGAGATGCTGGAGCATGTCAACGGCGTGAAGGGCAACAAAGCTGGGGAGGAGTCTGGAGCACAAGAATTATGGGAAGTGGCTGAGGGAACTAGGGGTGTTCAGCCTGGAGAAGAGGAGGCTGAGGGGAGACCTTATTGGCCTCTACAACTGCTTGAAAGAAGGGAGCAGTGAGGTGGATGTGACTCTTCTCACAGGTTACAACTGACAGGACAAGAGGAAATGGCCTGAAGTTGCACCAGAGAAGGCTTAGACTTGATATTAGGAAAAATTGAAAGAGCATTGGAAGGGGCTGCCCAGGAAAGTGATGAAGTCATCATCTCTGGAGGTGTTCAAAAAACCTGTAGATGTGGCACTTTGGGACACAATTTAGCAGGCATGGTGGTGTCAGGTTGACAGTTGGACTTGATGATCTTAGAAGACTCTTCCAACCTTAATGATTCTATGATTCTGTGATTAGCTCTGCAAAGTCAACAGAAGCCTTGTATTTCTCTATCAGAAAGGTGCAGGGCACTTTACTACCAAGGCGACCTTTTCCTGTCATTTTTCATAACTATCTTGGTGAAGCTTATGTTCCAGATCTAGCAAAGACTGCTCACTCACAGTGATGCCTTGTATCTGAGTTTGAGGATTCTGAAGGAACAAGGGTGTAAGGAGAGGAGACACACAAAACATGACATATGACGAAGTAAACAAGATATAAATTTTTCCTCAATAAATAAGATCTAAATAATAAATTTGTTGGGGTGACTTCTGGGAAAAAAGTGGGTGCCAAAGGACATAAGCTGCATCTTCCACTCAGATGAATGTGGGAAGAGTACAGAAGGATGGCAAAGAATGAGGAAGAAGGAGCAGAACAGCAGTGTACCCTCACCAAGGGCTATGAATGTAGTGAATTACCTTAGTTCCTGGACACATGCGATACTTCCTTCGTGAAGGTAGATGAATATTGTCCCTGGTCCCTATTTCATGACAGGAACTCTGAGTCTGGCACCTCGGTTACTCAGCCAATAATTTCTGGGTTTTTGATTCATTATTTAGATTAGTTTTACTTGTCAGTTCAGTTTCTTGGTTGAGGTTTGTTTCGTTTTGTTTTGTACTGGGGTTTTTTTTTAAACCAAAGAGAATTTACTTTGGAGAGTGTAAATTTATAACACACAATATAATACATACCACAGTTACTTTTTGTATGACTATCCAATGCATTTTATAATAAAAACTCTCGTGATGATTTTCTAAAGGGAGGGCTGCCACTGTGCTGTTGCATAAGTAGCTCTGTTGTCAGAACTGGCTGGCAAAACAGAGAACAAAGTCCCATTGTGCAATGGTCTTTGATGACCTCATGGGTTACATGCAGTAATTACTTAGTAAAAATAAAATATTCTCATACAGTCTCCTCTCACAAGCAGCTGCCAAGTACTTTTGTATGAAGAGCATCATGGATTATGTTAAGTGGTAGAAATTGCTGTTGTTAGAGACTATGCTGGTAAGACTAATAGAAAATTCACCTCAGCAGGAGAAAAACTGCTTAGGTTTACTCTAGGAGCAGGAAAAGTCTTCCTAGAATTCTGGATTGCTGTTAGTGAGCTGATTTGAGCTTTTGTCTGGTAAAAAGTGCTCCCTTGAGAAGTCACATAGGGTCATTCACCCTCACACGCATAGACACAAAACTGAATCTCCTGTCCTCTACAACTCAAAGCAGTTGAATAACCGGCCTTTTGTGTCCTACCTTCTGGAAAACATCTGCAACTTTGTTTCCTGGTACACATTTTTAACATGAACTATGTATTCACTAATTATTGCAACAATTGTCAGCTTCTTCAAACACCTACATGGCAGTGAGGGATTCACCTGTTCTTGTACATGGAAAATATCCAAAGATATATTTTTATGCTAGCTGCACAACAGTAATTTTTTTGGTCTCCCTGAAAACTTCAGGAGATGTGAAAGCTCTAAGCAGGCAATAAGGGTTCATTCCTTTGCTATGCCTGCTTTAAATACTGTGCTGACACTTCCCTAAATAAATGAATAAAACTCTATGTGTCAAAGTTAGTTTTCATTTCAGTTAATACTAGTGGGAAATACGAGAGCGAGCAAAACAATTTATTTTTTAGTTCCAAGGGTTCTTTTGGATATGGACTGTAGAGAGAACAAGGCTCTGTACCTTTAAGATAAACTACTGATTGAGGAATCATTTGTTCTTTCTGTGGAAAAAGGACACTGATTATGAAATTAATGCCATCTTATACAACCCAGTCAAGATCACTGACCTATGCCTTAATGAAGGTGTCTTTGTTGTTTGTAAAAAGTGGGATTTATTATCCAACAGGGAGAGCTAGAAATCTGTTATTGGCCAAAACATATCAGTCCCAAAGCCTGACATTTGCTGTGGAAGAAAGTTGGCTGGCTGCTGAAA